>NC_092800.1:23946915-24082306 GCF_918797505.1 Bemisia tabaci | reverse complement strand
TTTTTACTTTCTCGCTCCCCTAGGGTAGAGAGGAAGTATTGTCATCCTCCAAGAAAAAAAAAAAAAAAAAAGTTGAAATTTCATCATTTCTAGACGTTTTAAGGTCCCAGGAGTCAAAATAACCATACTTGAAAAAATGTGTGTCCGTCCGTCCGGCGTCCCCCAAATCTGTCTACAGCGATATCTCAGAATCTATCTGTTCGATTTCATTCAAAATTCTCACAGAACACCATATTTATGGTCTCCTTATGCACGTCCAACGATTTTGGGGTACGCTAAAATTTGGGGGGGCTAGGGTCAAATTGGGTTAAAGGTCCATTTTCAGCAAAATCACACGGAAAGCTCATTTTGAGGGACCGTAAATTTTGAAAAATGCCTTTAATTCTTTAAAAGTGGGCATCAAGCACATCACCTGGGTCATTAATTTAAGTTCCTAAAAGATCTTTGGACTAATCTCAAAATTCAAGGGATTACGAGGCCCAAAAGTAGGGCACTTTGCTCCGCGACATCACACAAACAACTCATTTTCAAAGACTGTAAATTTGAAAAAAAATGCCTTTCATTTCTTCGAAAGTTGGCATAAGAGCACCACCTGGTTCAATAATGTAAGTTCCTATGAGGTCTTTGGACTAAACTAAAAATTGAAGGGTTACGCGTCATATAGCGAGGAGAGCACTTCGGTCACACGGAGAGCTCATGGACTGTAGATTTTGAAAAAATGCCTTTAATTCTTTGAAAGTTGGCTCAAAAGCACCATCTGAGTCATTAATTTAAGTTCCTAAAGGATTCTTGGACTAATCTCATAATTGCAGAGGGGCCGATAGGAAACGCTCAATTCTCTGATAAATGAGTCGGAACGCTTCTAGATAATAGCAGCAAACGCTTTGAGTCAGGTGAAACCTAGGAATTCAAATGCATTATATAATGCATCATATACTATTTCCAAAATTACTCCGTAGGTATACACCAAGCAAAATTAGACAACTAATTAGGTAGGTAAGTACTTACAATATATAGTTACTATTAGTCATCAAGCTGACGCAAGAACTGACACTTACATCTTTATTAAATACTAATATGTTTGTTGTTAATGAATTTAGAATCCCGGCAGATTCCATCTTTCGCGGTTCCTTTTTACGAGGTACTAAGCACAAATATAATATAATAATACGGCACAAATATGACTGATTTAATGCTTGTTACTTAATGAAGGAGGTTATAAATTGTTAGAACCCGAGGTTGGTCTTTGGGTTTGGTTGAAGGAGATGGCGCTCTCAGCGCTCTCTATTGTTTTCGCTTTGAATTACAGGGATACGCGGTAAGGAGATGGCGCTCCTGGCGGGCGTGTGGTGAACCTTCCAGCAGGTAGATTCGCCCGCCAAATTTAAAATTTGGGAGATGCTAAGCGAAAACCGTTTAGATTTAAGACTATTTGAACATCGAATAGTCATTCTACCCATTCAAGTAGATATTTGATGGCTTTTGACCGTGCTTAAGGAGAGATTATAATATAAAATCGTATCTGAAGTATGATGTCAATGAATCTAATGGATCCTAATGAATCGTAGAAAAGCTAAGATTTTTACGGATCGCCATCTTTGACAGGAGACTTTGTTAATCAATTACATATTTAATTGAAGATGCCTCATAAAATCAACAAGTCGAGGCCGAATATATGAATTCATCACATATCGCGAAGACATTTACAATAAAGTTCAGTGGTTTGAATAAAAATTTCATAACTATTATCCTGTGATCAAAATTCCAATCAAACTTTATGATTTTGTAAAATTGGCAGTATTTTTCTAAATATTCCAGTAAAAGTGTCTATGCCGGCGCGAAGCGCCGGCTCGAGCGAGAAAGTCCCGTGCGGTCCCCGCACCAATCCGCTAAGCGGATGGGGGGGGCGAAGCCCCCCAAATGCCGGCGCGTAGCGCCGGTACGCGGCGCGAAGCGCCGCGCATAAATTGGCCGGAGGCCAATTTTTTTCCATTGAATTGCATACGACATTGTCTGAAAACAGGGTATCTAGTTTTCTTTGATTTTGGGAAATCTTGATTTTTCCTGATTTTTGACTGCTAGATCCTGATCTCATAATTTTATCAAATCCTGATTTTTTGCGGAGAAAAGTTAACGGACGGATAGCGGATAATTAACGGGAAATACGGACGACTCTTCTAAAATCCTGATTTTACGACCGATTTTTCCTCTTATCCTGATGAAATCTGGATTAAATCCTGATCGACCTCAAATCCTTGTAGAATCGGGAAACTTGGGAAAATCCTGATGGTAGACACCCTGGAAAATTTTGGAAAAAAATATTCACAATTTTCTCGGTAAATTCGGTTTTAATCCAAGGGTATTTGACAACGTATGAGCCTTCAGGCGTTACCAAATCTCCTTCGCCGAAACACGAATTCCCTGGTAAACCTATGAATATTTTTCTTCGCATTTTTGAGAGAATATTTTTTGTATTTTGGTCTAAAGTTCCTGAAAATTTCACTGAAAAATATTCATAATTTTCCTCAAAAATAAACATTTTATCACAGGAAATTTGGCAACTCTCGAATGTTCATACGGCGTTCTTCCTTAGCACGGCAGAAGAGTATTAAACCAATTTCCCGCCAGATAATGGCAACAGCGGACTCGTGGGCGGGGGTAGTGGGTCACGAAGCTACTCAAGGCTCATACATGCGTGACTGGGGCTCATCAATAAACCCGTCGCCCTTTCGACATACGGACGTAACTACACTCCACGATGAGCCCTGTCGTCCGTACGACTCAATGCTTTCTAGGTCTCATCTCTGAAGACAGTTACGCCCTTTCGTCGGCCGGGTCCCGACTCGGGGCCCGTGCCACCGAGCACTCACACAGAGACGTGACGGCACACACACTCGCCCGATTTCACACTCCCAGACGCGACGTCGACGCGGGCATCCGCTGAAATATTCCGGAATGGATTCGGACGTATTTCTGCCGAACGGAACTATGTGCATTCTGACGTGAGCCTTGTTGTGCATATATTCTTATGGGTCTCAGGGCTCATGTCTTTACGCACATAGTTCCGTTTGGTAGAAATACGTCCATTTCACACTAGCTTTAACTTGAAAATCCGGTCATTCGGAAACCCTCGAACGAGCTGATAAACTGTACCGAGTGGTAATCTCGCGTTCCGGTAGAAATAACTACGAGTCTTGGTTCAAAAGAAAGAAAAACACTTCGCACGAGCGATATTGCGGGCTGCGAGCTGATAATAGAAATTGAACGACAAAGCTATGGACAAAAATACACACAATGGTGCCAATATTATTCTAGGCCTCCGCAATTTTCTCCAACGGCTCTGAAAAAAGAAGTTACGGGCTGTACAGACACACCGTCCGTTTCGGGCTCAGAGGCCGAAAATTCCGGGTGCTGGAGCCGAAGCTTCGATAGCTCCAGATGCTACACCCGGAACTTTCGGCCTCTGAGCCCAAACGCGGACGGTATGTCTATACAGCCCGTAAGTACGGTTTCTAAGGCCGGAGTCTTTTTTTCGTGTGTGTTTTCGTAAATATGTCAACACAACGCGCTGAGACTCTTCATGACTTGAGGAATCTCGGGTTTTCCGGTCTGGATACCATGACTTATAAACATGCCCATTCTCTCTCCCAGTGGAAAAAAAAACTCCGGCCGTAGAAGCCGTACTTAAGTTACGAGCCGTCCACGTTCCGGACTCAGAGGCTGAAACTTCCGGGCGTAGAACCCGGAACAATCGAGGTTACGGCTCCAGCACCCGGAACTTTCGGCCACTGAGTCCGGAACTTTCGGCCACTGACCCCGAAACGGATGATAAGTCTACATAGCCCGTAATTTTTTCTTTCAGTGTACTCTACCGCGAGCTAGGCAACCCGATCGGTTCATCCGAGGGTGTTGCTCCGCAGTCCCGCCCGACGAAGGGACCTTCGACGGAGCTTCGTTTCGGCGGCGATGACGGAGGCGGAGTGGTGGCAGTACTGCGACGATGGACGAACGACGACGCGGGCCGATGGCGGCCGCTCGATAGCCGGCTCGCGTGATCCGGACGGATCGTTATGGCGTTGCTCGGGTCCGGGTCCGCCCGTCGAGACATTCGCGACGACGACGACGACGAAACCACAAAAGAAGTCTGCCCACTTGCTTCGCATACCTAATCCCGCGACACCTCCCGATCCTCGCCCCCTAATCTCCCGCGCTAAGGAAGTATGACTGTTCGAATGTTGCCTAATTTCCTCCGATTTTCCAGGCATTTTCGTGAAAATTTAAACGGAAAAAAGGTTACGGGCTATTATACAGATGACGGTGCTCCCATTCCATGACCGTCAAAAGTTCCGGGATTCTTTATAGATTTTTTCCAAAGTTCCGTAAAATGCCAAAGATTCGGAATCTTTCGAGAATTTCAAAATTTTAGGGAAAAATCCAGGAAAATTTCAAAAGTTCCGGAATTCGGAGCTAGTTCCGGGAAATGGGAGCACTGACAGACATACCTCCGTTACGGGCTCAGAGCCCGAAAGTTCTGGGTATTGGAGCCGGCACTCCGATAACTCCCGGTGCTACTACCGGAAATTTTGGCCACTGAGCCCGGAACGCGGACGGTTCGTCTAGACAGACCGTAAGTACGGCTTCCACGGCCGGAGTTTTTTGTCGGTTCGAGAATATTTCCCCTTGAAATGTTCTGAAACACTGGATTGAATTGCAAAACATGTTCCGAAAATATTCCACGGCAAACCGTTCCTAAGCTTATCCAGAAGCTTCGAATTTAGTCGGAAGAAATTTGGCGACATCCTTGTGTTAATACGGCGTTCCGCCTCAGCGAGGCAGTAATCGCCTTGTCCCTGCTAAACACTCCACCGTAGAGCTTACACGAAAACGATTCGAGCTTAAAACTACCCACTTCCACGGGCGTTGATCCATAGCAATGGTCTTCGGATGGAGTGCATGTCTCAAGCGACCATTCGGTGCTTCGGCTTTGTTGCAATCATGAGAATGTACTCGAAGTGCATGTACTTCATTTTAAGCGCAAGCGCATTCTATGCTTACTTGCCGTGCTCTCTTATAGGTACACTGCTAAAAATCGAGGAATGAAATTCGACGCTTGAGTCTATATGGCACCCCAAAACCCCGAGTGATATGAATGTGGAGTGAAATCACCGGCATAAAAGCGTACGTCACTTCGCAAAAAGAGTAGATTCCGCTCCGTGATGGTGTAAGTCACTCCGCAAGGAGCGCAGATTCTGTCCCGCACTCATTCATCTGTTCCAGGGTTGCCATCAAATCTAGGAAATGAAATTCCCTGACATTTTCTTGATTTCCTTGACACATTTTGGTGAAATTCCCTGACAATTAAAGAAATGCTAGATGCTCAAAAAACGTCATTAGAGGTAGTTTTTGGGAAAAATGTGTTGTTCGAAACCTATAACCCATTCCAGAAAGCAAATAAAGGTGATTAAAACAATTTCCTTGATATTCCCCGGTTTTCTCTGCACTGGAAAAAAACACATTGGATCCCGAGTCCAGACTCTTAAAAACATCGACGCAAAAAATACTCTTGATTCAATCAGATTTAAGCTTAATTCAAGAACCAAGCCTCTTAATTTGAGCGGATTTCCTTTTGATTTAAGCTTAAAATCTGATTGAATCAAGAGTCCTTTTTCTAGTCAAATGTTTTCAAGAGCCTGGACTCTAGATCCAATGTGTTTTTTTTTTTTTTTTTCCAGCGTGCCTTTTTAAAATTCCCTGACATTTCCCGGTTTTCCCTGACTGTGACAACCTGTCCGTATAGATTCCGGCACAGAATTAATTTCACTCCAATATTTTTAAAAATGTATGCACAGAAGCATTGCGCGGATACGTGTGGACACAGAATCCCTGTGTGCTGGAATCAATAAAGATCTGAGACGGAAAGCGTGGGGAGTATAAAGCAGGCTTCAGGACGCCCACAAGACACGACGGATGTGCTTCCAGTGTTTCTTCATTAGACGAGGACTCTGGGTACGTTATCCTCGGAGCCGAGTTTGATCGGCGGCTACCGCGCTCAAGTCGCAGGTATCCCCCCCCCCCCCCCCCCATCCCCAGGGAAAACTTCAAAGGGAGAAAAATTACCCGCCGGGGAACGGGGCTTCGGGAGAGGACGCGGAGGGGGAGGAGGAAATCTTCCTGGATGCCTCGACGACAACGGCGACGCTACTCGGATTCCGATCGGGTTCGATCCGCGGTCTCGACGACCGACGCACAATGGAACGCAACGATTGGAGAAACCGGACAAAATGTCAGTAACTTTAGGAGCTTATGACTCCGTTCATACAAAACGTTGAGGTTTTAAAAGAGGTCCCGATAGTTCTCCCGCATGATTTTCTCAAAGACTAAAATTTAAAATTTGACGAGGTAGACATTATATTTTACAGTTTAAATAAAAAGAATTAATGTCCGACTTCTCTTACCGATTCGATCCGGTGTGCGACGACCATAACGCCGGGATCGAGCACCGCGACGCGTCGCGTTGATGCCACTTGTAAGGGGTAAACGCTACGATGGTTTCAGATCTAAAATTAAATCTAACGCCTCGTTGTCTACCAAAACTGGCTGGCCAGAAATCACTATTTCCTCAAAAAATTCAGCATCCGCTCCTTAATAGAAAAATCAGTTCTTATCCGGTACCTGCCTCTGTTAGAGGAAAGTTGAAAACACACCTACTCATGTTTTTAGAGGCTCTACCTCTGCTTAGATAATGTTCTTTAACAATGTAGTGAATTCGAGTGGTTTCGTGACAAAACCAGTGGCATCGTAGAATTCGCAGAATTCCGCAAATAAAGAGCCGGAAAAATATGTATAATAGATATCGCTAATATCACAGTCCAAATAAGCAACGCATTCAATGATGTTGATAATAACGCCTAGACACAACTATTCGTACTCTATGGATTCGCGCGTTGCATATCAAAAAACGGAAGGCGTTCCGGCAACTCTAGACCATGAAGCAGTGAACGCAGCAGCGCGTGTGGCATGCCATTACGGATAAGTGACTAGATGAAGTTCTCTGACAAGAACTGAGGCAAGAGGACAAGAGAGAATATATTCACATCATTTCCACAGATTAGGATATCATATCTAGCCGTCACGAGCCGTGACAGCGTATCACTGCAGGCACTGGTTTATAGACTAAAATGAGCGCCTTCAATTTTCAGCATGCAACACGGCTATCCACAGAGCACGAATGGTTGCATCTCGGTAAACTCCATGCTCTTCCTTCATCGCGCGTTCTGGTCACAAAAGCATGGAGACCAGTAAGTATTCCCTCATATGGACATTATTTTGCTATTAGAAACTACAATTTCTGGCTCAGCCGTAAAAACACTACGTACATAGAGAAAGTAAATGATACACACGTTATTTCTAAACTAAGCCAAAAATTATTATTCCGATAGGCAAAATGTAGCCCATTTAGTACAAAATCGGCAACGACGGTAGGATAAAAAAAAGGAACTGAAAAAAAGGATAAAAAACGGAGAGTCATAAGTCATGTCTGCTTGGAGTCGGTCCGGGCAGGGAGGAGGGTGGCGCGGTCGGGATGTTGTGATGTCACGGAGGCACGACTATAAATAAGTCCTGTGACGTCACCGTTTTGACACATTTCGGCTCTCCCGCGCCTAGCACTCACTCCCCGACTGCATTCCTCCAACCTCAGGCCCTTATTACATTCGATGGACTTGCGTTAACCAGGAGCAGCATTCAACGGATAAAAATCTCCGTCAATGTTTCATCATTTACCTGAATGTCAAAAGAGAGACATTTGTTGTGGGTTTGTGGTGTGGGCGGGACCCACCACAACAGAGTTTGTGGTCCCAATAGACCGTATTCGATAACGGTTCGATGTATCGTTTGGTTCAAAACAATAGAACATAACCTCAAACCAAACTTTAAGGGTTTTAATTGGAAGAGCTGAAAATGAGAAATTTCCTGACAATTTCACTTTGCATTGGCATTTGGTACTCAAAAGAATAAAAAATCTGTTACAAAAAATCCGTTCTCTCAGATTTCTGAATTTACTTTTGAGGCTATGTTTATGTTTTGAACCAATCGATATCGATACAATCCCACCCGTTTGATCTATCGAATGCGATCTATGGAGATGTTGCATGTGTGAGGAGTTTGCGATTTGACTGTTGATACTTGGGTAAAAGTTCGTGAGAAACACGATGGTGCACTGGTTTTCTCTGAAATCAACTCCCAAGCTCAAAAAAAGCTCTCAAAGTGAGGCCAAAATGGAGGGGATATCCCACCCTACCCTGAGAGTCCACCTCTACATCACAACAAACTCTCCATGCAAAGATAGGGAGCAAATACATTGACAGGGCTGCCACTTTATTTGGGGACTCTAAAACTGAAAACACGGCATCACTGCTAATGTATTTGCTCCCTATCTTTGCATGGAGTTTGTATTGATGTAGAGGTGGACTCTCAGGATAGCGTGGGATATCCCCTCCATTTTGGCCTCAACTTGAGAGCTTTTTTGAGTTTGGGAGTTGATTTCAGAGAAAACCAGTGGCATCATCGTGTTTCTCGCGAACTTATACATTAGAATCAACAGTCAAATCGCAAATTCCTCACACAAGCAACATCTCCATTGCAAAGTGTAGTCCAAATGGTAAGTTTAAAAAAAGAGAGTCTACACTTGAAATGTCGCATACGAAACTACGGATTTTTAGGCTTTAGCCGCTGATCTGCGGAGGCTACGATTTTTACAGTGTATGAATTTAAGATAGGGCATAGACTGCATACCTCGAAAACAAATGAGTTACAACACAGCTTGTACCAGGGATTCAGGGATGAAGAGAAACCCCCAGTAGCCTCCAGGCGATGTCTCTTGATCCCTCGATCCCTCTAACCCCTTGAGGTTACCTCTTCGGCGAATGCTAGACACGGTGTTAAGCGATTCGTTATTTTGTTGAACGAGCAAGTGTTCAGTAAACTTGCTAAGCGCAACGCTCAACTCGTGGCCCAATGGTCAAAATGAGGTTGAAAAGAGAGTTTCAGCCCATTAGAAGATAGTATCCCCAAAAGCATTTAGGTTCCAGCCGCTCCCGAAATGCAACAATACATAAGTCCTTTCAGCGAACAACACCATTCAACAGATATTAATGTGCTCTGACCAGTGGACCAACAGTTGATTGACGTGCTTCGAATCGATGTGGCATTTTTATTTCCCCAGTTCTTATGGTCAGTCCTATGTCTTAATCATGCACTACTCCTAGGATTGTGCCAAAGGCATGTTAAGTAATGAACTCAATACGTTTTCGCAAGAAAAATATAGCTTAAATTTCGAGAGTATGGCGGCACTGGAAGATCAAAAAAATGCGCGCGAGTTGCGCGTGGATGTATCATAATGGTGCTTCAGTCTCGGAGAAACAAGTTTTTTTTGGCAGGCTGATGGTTATCGCACTTGACTTGCATATCATCACCGTTGCCAGCTCTCAAGCAAGAAAATTTTGCCTGCTTAGCTTACACACGTTAAAACCGTTGAGTACAATAAAAGAAGCAATACATGAAAGAATTCACGGTTCGAAAGAGATCCATCGAAAACAACTGCGAGAGCGAATAGGGTCGGAAGAGCAATTCGGAATCCAAATTCCACGCAAAATCCACTTGAGACAGTGAGACACGAATAAAATCGGGCGGATGCTAATATTGAAGTTGAAGAATGACACTCGAAATATTTGGAACGCGGTTACTGAACCGAGCGTTCGGCCTTCGGTTTCGGTTCTCGGTGTTGCAACCGAATGTGATAAGTCGATACATCAACACCAGATGTTTTTGCTGATTGATTGATTCGATCACCGTTTTTCGTGCGTTCTGAGGTGTGAAGATATAATGACCCGTTTGAAGTAGCTGGTTTCGATACTGATCCATTGCGACGTTTTTTTTCTAAAGTTTGCAAAAATCAGATTTTAGCGTGAAGTACATTCATTGGAAAGGAAAAGAGAGATTACGTTCCGAATAGAATCAACGCTAAGTGAGTTTACGCACTTTCAGACTGCAACAAAACATCCGCTATCTTAAATCTTGCATTTACTTTCATGCTAAAAGTGATGTCAGACGATTTTCTGTCACGGTCTAAACTTAAAAAGCCTAAACTTGGTTGGCGTCGACTATAACTTCTGTTATAACGTGCGAATCAACATCACCGTTTCAACTTTAAAATTTCCTCATTCTCGGAAAGTGTTCTCACTCTGCAAAGTCTTAGCTAGGTGTGCAACCAAAACTTTGAAAAATAAGTGCGCTGTTCATTTGTTCATCATTTTTCGCTGAGGAAAAGGAGGGACTAAAATGTTTCTTAAAAAATTCCCCACGCGGTAGGCTTGCACACTCGAGCATGTTCTACATTCCAGGGTACAATGTCAGGGCCGGATTTACCTACTTGCCGCCAATGGGCCGCCTGTATTTTGCCGCCCCCTTCTCATTCGTTTTGAAACATCAATAAAAACCATCAAGTGAACGTGCCAGCGGGGGTGGGGTGCATAAGACGCGTATACTCGTGTTGGCCACAATTTTTGGGAAAGCCATGTCAACACAACTAGCAAAAATTCACCGAACTTTGCGCGAACGTTAAGTTTCGTAAACCTATCTCTGCGTGGACAAGGCCTTTCCATTCATAAGAAATGAACGAAAAAATTATGAAAGAACAAACATAAATGTGGTTTAATGATTTTAACTTCCGCCGCCGCGCCGCGCAGACTGCACCGTATTTGGAGCAATGCGTGAAGTATTCAGACAGTTTTGTAGGCGCTATGAGTTTCACGCCGACGACCGCTGCTGAGGGCACTGTTTGACGCGATGCGTGAGGTATTCACGCAGTCTTGTAGGCGCTATGCGTTTCACGCTGACCGCACCGTGTTTGGCGCGATGCGTGAGGTATTCATGCATTCTTGTAGGCGCTATCCGTTCCACGCTGACCGTAGTGACCACACTGTGTTCGATGCAATGCGAGAAGTATTTGTGCAGTCTTGTAGGAACGTAGGCGCTAATATGTGTTACATGCCGACCGCCGCGCCGAGGGCTTCTCCTTTTCATCTCAAGTCCTCGTCATCATTTCTCTCTCAGTCGCGTCGTTCCTGGCCAAATTGCGTGTTTGGTATCTTTCTTAACTCGATTAATTAAAGGTGCTGTCTCTGATATACCGAAAGACGACAAAATTAGAAATGACTGTACTCTCAGGAAATGAGAGATTTTGTTTGTAATTTTTTTCTAAATTCGATGTTTTTTTTATACCTACATTTAAGAAAATTGCAAAATTTTCCGCCTCCTAGATTTGCCGCCATGGGCCGCGGCCCTTGTCCGGCCCTGAAAGAAAAGAATTGACCATTGTAACAATGGTCGATTCTTTTTCTTCTTCTTTATCGAAAAGAGGCCCTAAGACTTCCAATGTAATATTCTGATACATTCGAAAAAGCCAGGTTGGTCCTGGTACGAGGAATCCGTCTAGCCGACTTTCATCTGCCATAAAACCACGATTTTTCAATGGAACCGCGTCACGAGATCCGCCGCTTACCGTTCAATAAATCGGCAGCAGATAGGCACCATTGTTTCTCACCATTAATACCTATGGAAACGTATCGATTCTTGAAGGAGCCAGGCGCAACAACAAGAATCGATTATTTAACATAGGTTTAAATGAAGGGGATCCGGTGTTGCCAAATTGCCTATGGAATGGACCACTAGCCAAGGTACGAATTTCAGCATTCTGATACATGTTTCTTGACTAAAATTTCACGTAGAACACGATGCGCACAGCAAAAATTACCGCAATTAACTCCTTACGAAGATATTTAATGGTTCTTGATGCGTGAATTCAAACCACTCGCTCATGAAAACTCAATGCTCTACGTGATTCATATCGCGCGCTAAACGTTATCATGACAGTCTCTGCGATATAAAAATCTGGCAACCTCAATCTTGACGCTTTGGCTCAGCTGTAGCAAATTGTTAATAGTTTGAACAACACATGGTGGGAAATGAACATTGCTCGGTTGAGAGGCTTGCTGAAACCGTTGTAGTGGGCGATTTGACTCACGTAGAGCTTTGAGTTTCTCGTGAGCGGGCAATTCAAATTCCTCGTAACCAATGTGAAATAAAAACGTTAATATCTTCCTTAGGAGTTGGTTTCAGTAATTTTCGTTGCATGAATCGTGTTCTACGTAAAATTTTGGTTAAGAATCATGTATATCAGAATGCTTAAATTCGCACCTTGTCTAGTGGTCCATTTGAACGTTTTTGTATCGTCAGTTCGCGCCGTGCCCACTGCTCGCGCTGTTGGCCAAGAAACCGAAAAACAGCGGTAAAAATCGATGAGCGATGGCACCGAACCGCGACCGCTCGACTCCAGCGGTCCACTTTCCTGCTCCAGTTGGACCGCGTTGACGTTCGCGTCGGTTACATGCATCTGCCGCTTCTAATTTTAGCTTATCTCATTACTCTGTCTTTGGCAAGTTCACAGGGGGCACTAAAAATTATGTCGAAACGAGACACACTGCAAGTCGAGTCATATAAAATCCAAGGTCCCTCCTTCCTTGTCGTAAAAGTTTGCTTGTCACTGTCCGAATGTGCTTTGGAAATGTAGAAGCAGAAGTGCAGAATGTTCACGAACCAACGACCAATCGGTTGTTCGCGAACTGCGACGGCGCGGCAGTGAGAAAATTGCGTAGACTGCAACCTTGAATAATGGATGATATAAAATGTATTACGCTTTGATCAAAATGAGGTCTTCTTTTACGTACACTCACGAAGTATCACAGAATATTTAGTATCTGCACTCACAAAAAACATAAGACCGCGTTTAATCAACAGGGTGTTTAGTATTTTTTAATTTTGAAAAATCCTGATTTTTCTTTATTTTATACAAAATCCCTGCTTCTTTCATTTTGAAAATTCCTGATATTTTCTTGATTTTTCTCGTATAAACAATATTTATTGCGTTAATGCAGGTGGAAACTACCTAAATTTTCTGATAAAGTTCTTATGTTTAGAAAAGACGGCGCGACGACTCCTGGCACCGTACGCAAAAAACCAGTAAGACTACTCCGCTGAGGAGATTCGCACGCATAAGAAAAATTCCTGATAAAACGTCCATTTTTCCTGATATATTCCTGATTTTTTGCTGATCGGCCAAAATTACCGATATTTTCCGGTTTTACCGGGTTTTCCTGATGCTAGACACGCTGATCAATAAGAAATTGCTATAACGCGCAATTTTATTTTTTTTTCTTTGAACATTACTCCGAACGCGCAATATCATATAGCGTTGGCTGAATCCTTGGTTGCTCGAAGGTGGGTAGGCCAAAGCTCCTGTTCTCCCTAGAGATTTTCGGTTTTTTCTGTTCCACGATAAATCCCGCAATAGTTGTCGGGTTTTCTAGGGTCTGACACTAAGGACTCCCACTCTTCCTATACCGGCCCATCCATCGAATTCTCAGTACACTGGAAAAAAAACACATTGGGTCTAGAGTCCAGACTCTTAAAAACATCGAGAAGAAAAAAAACTTTTGATTCAATCGGATTTTTGCTTAAATCAAGAACCAAGCCTCTTAATTTGAGGGGATATCCTTTTGATTTAAGCTAGATTCTAATTGAATCAAGAGTCCTTTTTCTTGTCAACGTTTTCAGGAGTCTGGACTCTAGATCCAATGTGTTTTTTTTTTTTTTACCAGTGCATCCATTGAATTCTCACTAGAAATGCGACTATATAATATATGCAACGAAACAACTCGGGTTTCGAAACGGGGCGCGACCGGGACCGGGAGCCCCCAGCGTCCATTTTTGCGTTGGCGGGAGCGCGAAGGGGCGAGCGGGGGCAAGGGGGGGGGGGGAGTTCGGGTTATGTAACGTCCGACTTGACTCCCTGCCAGAATTTCAAAATTTATGCCCCGGTCCCGAGTTCCTTGTTCCGCCAGACGACGGGGGATAAAACTCGGATTTAACTTCGGGGATTCGGTCGTCGCTCCTCTGGCGTGAGGGCGTACCTGCATTTCCACGCGAGCCCTGTTTAACATATGAATCCATACGTTCCAGGGCTCACGTGGAAATTGAGATACGCCTTTTCGTCAGAGGACCGCGTTCCGGAGGGAACGTTCTTTGGATCCAAACGTGGACCGCGTTAAGCAGAAAGGAACCAAGCCACATCAGTTATTGCCAAATTCAATTGGACAGGGTGTCTACTAGAGCAGGCGGGCCAAAAATTAGTACTTCTACTCTGCTTTTCCAGTGCACTCCCAAGACAGGTTGTCTACTGAAACAGGCTAGCCAAAAATCAGTAATTTTTCACTACATTCCCAAGAAATTCAGTACCTCTTCGACAGAAAAATGCAGTACTTTTTCAGTACCTCCGTTGAACGAAATTCGAAAAATTTTAATTTCTCGCTCAAATTGAGACAAAATTGACCAAAAAATGAAAAAAATTCCGGAAATATTTTGGAATTTCCGTACTTTTTCAGTACATTCCCGGGAAACTCATTATCTCATCAACGGAAAAAATCAGTACTTTTTCAGTACCTTCATTTGTTGAAATTTGAAAAATCTCAAATATTTGAATTTCTCTCTCAAAATTGCGACAAGCATGGAAAATTCCGGACAATCTGGCGGAATTTCCACACTTTTTCAGTACTTTCGGACCACCCTTAAAAAATAAATACCATCTCCGAACTTTCTGGAAATTCCGAACTTGTAGACACCCTGACTTCGTATTTCATAGAATTCGCTTCAAAACGATGCCTTCGGTTACAGCTTTGCTGGTTTCGGTGATGATCGGAACCTTCGATTACAGCGTCTTCCGATCGAACCTCCGTCACGAAACCTGGAGTATCGTTGCAAGTTGCGCAGCAGATGAGAGCGAACGCGACTGCCAGAGGTACGGCGAACGCACTTGTGACCGGCCGTAACTGCATTCTCCGGCCGGGCACCGGGGGACAGGACGTTACTCCTCTAACGTAAGGGCATATCTCGATTCCCACGTGAGCCTTGTTGTACATATGACTGGGTGCTTTCCAGGGCTCAAATGGAAATATAGATACGCCCTCGAGTCAGAGTAGCGACGAAGAGACCGAAGGAGGGTTCAATGTCGGTAACACCACGGGATATCCGCGATTCGCTGGGGTCCGGCAGTGGGCCGCGATGCTCCGCACTGATGCCCAGTTTATCGATGGCTGCACTAGTGCACTACTCTGCCGTATTAAGGAAGAACGCCGTATGAACATTCGAGAGTTGCCAAATTTCCCCTCGGAAAATATTCGTTATTGAAGAAAGTTATCAATATTTTTTCTTGAAATTTTCAGCTCAAATTGCAAACTAAATTACCTGAGAAATTGGAAGATGAATATTAACAAATGATCTTGAAAATTAGTGATTTGTCAAGGGAAATTTGGCAACTCCTAAAGTTTCATACGGCGTTTTTCCTTAGCGCGGCAGTACTGCTGGGTTTGGAAAAAACGCGACGTATCAGCAACTAAATTTTGCCGAATTTCCTCGCAAAATACTCAGGTCCTAAAAAAAAGCTTAACATGCTTTTGGCGTTGAATTCTTCGGAAAATGTTATTACTGATTCAATGTAGCGTCTCAGAAAATTTCATAAGAAAACATTTCAGTGTTTAGTTCGCCACCAAACACCAAAAACCATGGCATTAGTTGATGAAAAGTCCTATTTACGACATTCCGCATTGAGAAAATTTCCTTTCAGGCCCTAAAAGCTCCACGACCTAACCACCTAACCTTAAAATTTACCTCCATGCCTACACTTTCTCATATAAGTGTTTTCGGTCAAAGTTCTTATACATTCCGATACTGCCGTGCCAAGGAAGGACGTTGTATGAACATTCGAGAGTTGCCGAATTTCCTCCAATGAAAAGTTCATTTTTGAGGATAGTTATAGATATTTTACGGTGAAATTTTCAGATAATTTAGATCGAACAACGAAGAAAATTCTCTGAAAAAGTCAACGGAAAATATTGACGAGTTTTCCTGAAAATTCGTATTTAATCCGGGGAAATTTGGCAACTGACGAAGGTTCATACAGCGTTATACCTAAGCATGGTAGAAAAAACTTCGTCTTACATTTGAATACAATTGGCAGCCCCGGAGAGAACGCCATGCTGAGGCTGAGCCGCTCGCGGCTCGGGCGGCGGCCGATGACTCATCTTTGCCCGGCGTTGCCGATTCGTGCGAGAATTCGCGTATATCCTTCGTTCTGCCGTGCTAAGGAAAAACGTCGTAATAACTTTCGTCATTTGCCAAATTTCCTTTCATCACATACGAATTTTCAGGAAAACTCGTGAATATTCTTAGTTCAATCTTTCAGTGAATTTTCTTCGTTATTGGATAAATATAATTTGAAAATTTTAAGAGAAAATATTCAAAACTCTCCTAGAAAATAAACATTTCAAGGGAGGATACTTGGCGACTCTTGAATGATCATACGCCGTTTTTTCTTAGCGTTGCACCGTGCGCGAAAAAAAGGAGGAAAACTGGATCGCTCGGCCGATTCTCATGATCTCATGCCCGATAGACTGCGAGAAGGTGTCACCCTGTCACCTGCTTTAAATACCTATGTGAAAAAAGAAGGGAAAGGGCCCATGGAGGGGATCTGGACACAAAAAGAAACAGATCCTTCTTGTGATAATATGCAAAACGAAGCGAAATGCGGCAAAATCGTTAGGCCAGCAACCCTGCAATGGAGTTATGTTTCTCCGTTTAGTAGACGGACCGGAAATGGGCCTCCATCAGATGGAATTCGGATTTAAAATTCTGATGCGACTGATCAGAGCTTTCGCAAAGAGGGGCCTATCGATAAGGGCTGCTTTCGGGCCCACCCAATGCATCATAATTTTTGAAAAAAGTTATAGACACTTTTCCTCGAGATTTTCAAGAACATTATGTGAAAATTCGAACAAAATTGTCGGAAAAATTGGAGGAATGACATTCATAAGTTCAACAGGAAATTCGTGTTTTATCAAAGGAAATTCGGCAACGCCTGAAGGTTCATACGGCGTTTTTCCTTAGCACGGCAGCACACAAACGCGACTCGCGAGGCATGGCTAGCCACTGCGAACTTCGGCTAAAATACAAATATGATTGTCAGCTTGACGTTGAAACAAAAAGAAAAAATAATTCTTCGCGGTGAAAATAACTTAATCCTCCTTTTCTTTTCTGGTTGGTTGGTCTCGCTCGGGCACTCAGGGACGTCGAGGATGAAGATGGTGGCCGGCCAGTGACTCGCTCCTCGATTGGGATATTTTAACAGCCCGTCGCTCGGTGGGAAATGTTAAAGTTGAAATGGAACGCAAGATTCAAAATGCGCCTTTGAAGGAGAAATATGAGAATAAAACTTACAGTTACGTTTAGTGCGGACGAAGTCGCACAACCAGATTAAAAGACAACTCACCTGTAACAGAAATAGAGATAAAAATAACTTTAAATACGCATAAAATATAGTTATAAAATATAAATAAGTAGTTGTAAGAATAACTTTTAATACTCATGGCAACGAAAACTCGTTATGATAAATTTTGGGTGCATTTCGTCGTTTCCCCCACGAGAGAAAGTAACTACATTTCGATGTTGCCTAATTTCTCGTCAAGGGTTGTATTTTTCAGGAGAATTTTGGGCGTTTCTAGCTGAAAATTTCGCAAGTTTTCTTCTGATCTTATGCAAAAACCAGACAAATTTTGGACTGAAATCGCACCGATTCATTGTTGTGAAAAATTAAATTGTTAGTATCAATTTTGCAACCTTCGAATAGAGTTTCGATATTTTGTGAGGGAAACGGCGGATTTTGAAATTCTACAGCAAAGACAAGGGTTGTATTTTTACCAGGAGAATCTTGGACATTCATAACTGAAAATTCCACTGGTTTTCCTTCTGATCTCTGACAATTTTTTTTACAAAAATTGAATCGTTTCAATCTCGTGAAAAATTGAATTGTTTGCACTAGAAAAAAAAGAAAAAAAAAAAAAAAAAAACACATTGTATCTAGAGTCCAGACTCTTGAAAACATTGACAAGAAAAAATACTCTTGATTCAGCCGGATTTCGGCTTGAATCAGAACGAAATCCGCTGAAATTAAGAGGCTTGGTTCTTGATTGAAGCTAGATTCTGACTGAATCAAGAGTACTTTTTCTTGTCGATGTTTTTAAGAGTCTGGACTCTAGATCCAATGTATTTTTTTCCAGTATGTGTCAATTTTACAACTCCTGCAATTCTGAATAGAGTTACGCTGTTTTGTGAGGAAAACCGCGAATTTTGAATTCCTACATCCGAGACGCTGGTTTTTGCCGGTGAACCAAGTAGCTCGGACGATGAGGACTGACCGTTCGACTTCTACGACCGAATGTGCGGCCGTAGCATTATTAGAGCCACCAGACCAGGCCTTGAGACGAGTCTTTAGTCCACTTGTCAGTGTCAAAGCGGGCGCAATTACTTTGATCCAGATGATAATGAGCCGGCCGAATAAATCAACATCACGTCCCGTCTAGGCTCGCAACATGGAAAACGTGCCCTCCGCTTTCGGACTGGCGGCAGGGATGCAGACGTGAATGCTGCGATTATCGATATTTCCCCATTTAAAGTCATGGTAAAGAATCGATTACTTCGGCGTTCGTTGCGGACACCCTGTTCATCGATCATTTTCTATAGGTTTAAATGACAGATAAATCGATACATCGCAAAGCACGCCACGCCGCGGATGCTACTCGCTGGACCGCCATGTTAGCCGGACGAGTGACTCCAATCACTCTAATTTGAACTCATCGAACAGAACGCGACTACAATTCAAAGCAGCGCCCGGACTGTGTTTGTTTCAATCACGCTCAGAAACGGTGTAAGCCCGCATGGTTTATTTTTTAAACTGGACAACTTCTCAACAGCAATTCTTGGAAACTGCCGGGATTTTTCTTCTCTGCGAAAACTTCCACTTCAAGGGATGATTTGAGTTTTTTCCCCTTTACAGGATGTCTCATCCACTAAAACAGACAGGCAGCCGAAAATCAGTACTTTTACAGTCCTTTTCCAGTACATTCCGAAAAAATTCAGTACCTCCTTAACAGACAAGTTCAGTACTTTTTCAGTACCTCCATTTAACGAAATTCGATGAATTTCAAAAATTTGAATTTGTCGCTAGAATTGCGACAAAAATAACAAAAATTCCAGACTTTCTCGCGGAATTTCCGCTCTTTTTCAGTACTTCCGGACCGTCCTTAGAAAATCAGTACAATTTCTGGACATTCCGGAAATTCCGGACTTGTAGACACCCTGCTTTAAGAAATAAGATAGGAGCGGAGATTTTGGAACACCGCAAACGAGATATTGACGTATTGGCCTTCGGGAATTTTAATTTTTGGTCGCCAGAATGGTTTTACGGCCCAACTCCCAACTCTGTCCGTTCTCTCTCGGCGTGAGAGGGGAAATAATTTAGGAAAAACACAAGGAATCTGAATTGGACCGCGTTTAACAGAAAGGAACCAAGCCACATCGGCTTTTGCCACATTTAACTGAGGTCTTTAATTTTCTAAAAGAGAACGATTGTGCGAATTTTTTTTGAAAATTTTATGGGATCTGCCTTGTAACATGCAGAAAATTCACTGAAATTTTCAAACAAATCCGCTTCACCGTTTCCATGTAATAAACTAAATTGCCCTGTTAAATTTGGCAATAGCTGATGTGGCTTGGTTCCTTTCTGCTTAACGCGGTCCAATTTAGAGTATACCGAGAGCGAAAGCAAGCTCCGTCGAGTGTGATGAGGAACCTCAGCTCGTCGGGCCGAGGGGTACGTTACTGAATTCCTGCGCCCCATAAACAGATTGTCTCGATCCGAGATTCCGGGAACTATAAAGTGGGATAAACGAGGACATACTTGTGCGTGCGCGGAACGGGCTCTCGACGGCAACTCGTTGATTGGGTACAAATTCTCCGAATCCTGCGTCGTCCCCCGTTTTCCCGGAGTGTTCCCTTCCGCGGCTTGTTTGTTTTCGTTCGGGAGCCCAACGCGATGCTCCCGAACAGGATCCACGGGTAGCTGCATCACCTTTCGGCGAGAGGCACCGTACTTTGAGAAGTTAGAGCTAAAAAAATTGGATTGGGCCGATCACGTGGATTCGTCGACTATTTTAACGGGACCAAAACAGACGTGGAGGTTACGGTACTTTGCGAAAAAAACCTAGAGAGTAATATTCCAAGAGTCCTACGACATTTACAGGGTTGCCACAAAATTTAGAATTTGAAATTAGAGCTAAGAAAATTGGATTGGGCCCATCGCGTGGGCTCTTCAACGAGTTTAACGGGACCGAAACACAAGTGGAGGTTAGGGAATTTGAAAAAACCAGGTAAGTTATAGTCCGAAAGCCCTACGACATTTACGAGGTTGCCACTCAATTTAGAATATGAAATTCCCTGATATTTCCCTGACAAATTTGAGTAAAATTCCCTGACGATTGAAGATATGCCAAAAAGACAAGAAGAAATAAAGACATAATTTGGTCAAAAAGACATAATTTGAAATATTTTTCAGGCAAAATTTGTTGTTTCAAACATTAAACTCAGTCTACAGAGTTAATAAAGGCGAGTAAACAATTTTTCCCAGAAATTTCAGGGAATTTTGCTGGAGGTCCCTGGTAAAAATTGGCAGTAGAATCTGTGTTCCAAAATACCATAGACCTACAGCCGGCTGTAAGATTTCCAGTCGCTTCTATAGCCGGCTACACAATGTCTTATGGCCTTTTATAGCCGATGGCGATTAATCAACAGCCAGGCGATAAAGTGTATGCTAAACGTTACTAATTACGGATGCCAGGACTTAGTGAGTTTTTGGAATACTGCTCTCTTTTTGGGCCGTAGTATCTTGATTCATTTTGCGAGGAAAGCTCCGTGCTTTTGATGGATGCCTGCCATTACTAATATATTAGAGCGCCTTCAGTTTCGTATGATACTGTGCAATACCTCTGGTGTGAAATAGTTGCTTCAAGCGCCGTGGCAGGCGGGCAGCCAGCGCGAAACACGCATTGGTGCCTATAAACCTAACAGGATACTTCACGCGTTGCGCAATGCGTGAAGTATCCCTGTTAGGTTTGTAGGCGCCAGTGCGTCGCCGCCGCTCCGCTTTGTGTTGGGCTCTAATATTTAATCTGGCGGAGTCAGCGTTATTCAACTCATGATTTTGAAATGTTTGCACATCCTGTATGGATTATTCTCATTTTAATTGATGAAAAAAAATATGTATTAAAGGAAAATATAATGTGTGTTTTGTCAATATTAAGGTGGTTCCGTATCAAACTTAATGATTTCCAAAGCACACGAATTTCTACACAATTTCTTATAGCCTTTTACAATCGATGGCGAAAAAGCAACAGCCAGGCGGTAAAGTGTAAAGCCCGGCGATAGGAACTATAGCCCAGCTGCATAATTTTTTATCGCTTCGTATAGCCCGGCCGTACGATTTTCTCCGCATTCTATAGCCAGCTATATGATTTTCTGTAGCCTTCTTTAGCCGGCTATAAGAATTCCTATGGTATTTTGAAACGCAGCTCTTATCGCCAATTTTTACCAGGGGTCAAAGAGCACTGAACGGAAGGTTTACTTTTCTTAAAAAAGTCAATTTTTTTTCTTCCTTTTTATGGAAAAGCCAAGGAATATTGGTGATTGGAGTGTAGTCGCCACCCTAAAGTACGAATTTGTGCGGAGAGAAGCCCGAGTCAGATAAAAAATCTAAGGATTGAATCAAAATTCTGAAAACATTTTGGTTTTCGATTGATAAAGAAAATGAAAAGTGGTCGAAAGTAGGGCACGAGAAAAAATGAATCTGAGTGAGAGTGGAATCGTGGAATTGACCTTGAGGTGTGAAGTACCCTCCGCCAATGGGGAGAAATTGGAGCTGGGCTGTCAGTGTTTTAAACGAGGGGTAATTAATCTTGCCCCAAGGTCGGCGATTTTGAACAATGAGCTTCAGGACGGAAAGGGAGAAGAGGAGCCCATTGTAATTTAAGATCAGGGATGGGGTGCTTTAAGCCGGTAATGTACAAAACCAGCCCTTAAAGCCCCGTTGAATCCTTTGTATCAAAGACGTACTTCTGGATTCTCTTTTTTTTTTCTCTGAAGATCTCTGTCGTATTGCAAAAACTAAAAGCCAAAGCTTCTCAGATCTTTCCTTATTTACTTAACGCTTCATCATTTCTCGCCACGCTCTGTTTCTGGAGGCAAGTTTGTAATAGATTTTTCTTTTACTAGTGACTGCCCCGGAAATTTGGGGAAAGTAATTTTTGTAAGGCAAAAAAAAAAAAAAAAAAAAAAAAAAAAAAAAAAAAAAAAAAAAAAAAAAATTAACTTCCCTGCCTAATGAAATTATGCTCACTTATATCTCATTTTTACACTTGAAAAATATGAACGCATGAAAAGTAGTTTTTAACGAAGAATGAAATTGTTGGGCATTTTCTCATTTTCAGCTTTTCCAAGTTATGTTCTTCAATTTTTGTTTGAGTTTATGTTCTATAGTTTCGAACCAAACGATACATCGAACCGCTGTCGAATACGATCTACTGAGCTCAGCCAACCTGAAGAAAAAGTCGGTTCACGTCAGGCGAGAGAACAATTTTCTCCCCCTGATCATATACGGGTTACATGAAAAAGGGATTTACATTCGTAAGAATCATAAATGTGGCGAGCCCACTGATTGGTCCCTCCAAGGATGACCGATTTCCAGATCGGAAACCTCGACGGCCACTGGCCGCGTATAGGCTCGCGCCTGCCCACCCTCGGAGCGAAGCGCCCGGGAAAAAGGGGCAGAGGGATGGGGATGCGCAAGGACGCGGTCTTGAGAAATACCCGCGAATTACTCGGAAACTTTCGGGTCTCCCCTCCCGGGTCCGGGGGTGCGAAGGTCGCAACGCAGATACTTCGATCCGCGGGAAAGCGCGAGCGAGAGGAGGGGAACCGGGGGCCACGGACGGAGCTCCTTCGGTAGGCGGGCTTATTTCGCGCGGCCGCGAAGTGAAAACCGTACACGGAAAAAATTCAATTGCTGATTTGACGATTCAATTGCTGAAAAAAGTGACTGCAATGTTTCAACGTAGACTTCACTGAGAAAAAAAACACATTGGATCTAGAGTCCAGACTCTTGAAAACATTGACAAGAAATAGGACTCTTGATTCTATCAGATTAAAGCTCAAATCAAGAACAAAGCCTCTTAATTTGAGCGGATTTCCTTTTGATTTAAGCTTAAATCTGATTGAATCAAGATTCCTTTTTCCTGTCAATGTTTTCAAGAGTCTAGACTCTAGATCCAATGTGTTTTTTTCCAGTGTTCACAACAAAAAAATGCTACTTTAACCACTAGTGTAAGCTAATTTAACCACGGGGATGGTTAAATCATTTTTTTGTTGTAAAATCTACATTGAAACATTGCAGTCACTTTTTTTTTGCGATTGAATTGCTAAATCAGCAATTTAATTTATTTCGTGTACATGCCGTGCTAAGGAAAAACGCCGTATGAACGTTCAAACGTTGCCAAATCTCTCGCGATGAATTTTTTTGTTTTCGAGAGTAACTATGAATATGTTTTCTTGAAATTTTCAGATATTATAGATAAAATTCAGGAATAAAATTATACAAAAATTGGAAGGAAAAAGATTTTACTGCCAAAATAGGAAGTGTAAGTATTGTAGGACACTAAAAACTGCAATTCTGAAAAATCCGCTTTGCTCCGTGAAAACCCTACCTATCAACGAGTGAATGCTCAGCGTAATAAAGTATCTACAGCTGCCGCGAAAACCCTACATGGAAAAACATTTGCGAAAATCATCTACCGAGCTTTTCTTGTCTTTCATAACGGCATCATCACAGATTCAAAGATAGCCGCATTCGCGTGTTCTGAGGACCTTCTCTGCTCTCGTGTTGAAAGAAGAGAGTAGCGAAGGCCGTAGAGGGAAGAAGAGGGGTAGAAAAGGTGACTATAGAAAGGGTTGAAGTCGGTGCCCCCCGTGATGTAGGTCATCGGCTTACCCTCCCTTTCCAGCGAGCTTAGCCTCTTCCAGAATCCGCTGGGATGCCACATTAGGCGAACAACGCTGCTAATAGAACGAAATACATCTCGCTGAGGAGAGAAATTAACTACTTTTCGTCCGGGGAACGTCGAATTGACCGAAAGCTCGCGTTTTGACCGAGCCGATTCTTGACGCTTTTGAGCCTCCGAGTCAAAAAAGTGGGTTGCATTGTGTTGAAAGTCCATACAAACCACGAAAATTTCTTCTTTATTCTCCCCGATAGCATGTCTTTGCGAGATATTTAGTTACTGCTAACGACATTTTTTTCTCTTATATCGGAGTAATATGGCAACGTTGCGGTGCTTAAAATGTTTTGAAAAATTAAAATAAATATTTTTGGTATTATAAACGTAATTGAAACATGTATTCGTGACTTCAACAATTTCTGAGTCGGTCAAGCACAACCCTGACTTGGCATGGAACGACTCAACCTTCCTTACTCAAAATTTAACCTTTCCCCTCGACCCTTTTGTATTTTTACTGATGTAACCTTGATTTCCATGTAAACACACAGAGGTGTAAGTGGCCTTGAATGCTAAAGCACCGCTTTAAAATAAACTAATATTACTACTACTACTACTACTACCTTTCTTCTTCCTCCCTCCCTCCCTCCCTCCCTCCTTTCCTTCCTTCCTTCCTTCCTTCCTTCCTTCCTTCCTTCCTATCCTTCCTTTATTCTTACTACACTCCTTCCTTCCTTCCTTCCTTCCTTCCTTCCTTCCTTCCTTCCCCTTCCTTCCTTCTTCCTTCCTTCCTTCCTTCCTTCTCTACCTTCCTTCCTTCCTTCCTTCCTTCCTTTATTCTTTCTCCCTCATTTTCCCACCTGGATTCATGTATCAGCACAGCAGAGTCGACCGGTGTCGAAGTTGTAACACACACGATGAAAGTACAGCTACAGCGAACAAAATAATTTCTCCAGTGGCATCATTTCCTTCGGAGATGCTAGCAAAGAGATGGATCATAACCGGGAACGAGGCCGGCCTGACCACCTCCTTTTGAGGTTGTGACGTCAAAGGCGGGAGGTGTTTGCTCGCGGAAATAGCTGCGGAGCCTTCGCGAAAAAATAGTCTCGAGTTTCCCTCCGCGCGTCGGAGACCTCAATTGAGCAGAAACTTTCCTTCGAGGACGGGAGTTATCATTCAGGCTACTTGCCCGATGTACGAGTCCCAATTGACCCCGCGTAAAATATTCACCGAGCAATTTACGAAAAGGACCCGCGGGAGAGGAGTGGAGGTTCCGACGTTGTCGAAACGACTTGCGGTTCTTCAGGAGTGTGACTTTCATCACCCTGAGTTACCTCAAACTATAAGTACAAAGGGAACTGAAATATTCGTGCGTGTCTCCCTTGATATGTGCAAAATTCTTAGAGAATATTCTCGGGGGAGAAAGTAGGAATATTCGTCGTATTTCGCTTGGAATGTGCAAAATTCTTAGAGAATATTCTTAAGAGAGAAAGTAGGAATATTCGTACGTACTTCGCTTGCAATCGGAGGCGGATCCAGCAATTTGGCAACACCGGATTTCCTCAATTTAAACCTATGTCAAATTATCGATTAGTGTCGGAGCACTGGCCCCTTCAAGAATCGATACATTTCAACAGGTTTAAATGGGGGAAAAACCAAGTTGCCGATTTGCTGGAGCCGCGAATGCTAGCAATGAGCAAAATGCTTGGAAAAATATTCTTGAAAGAGAAAGTAGAAAATGTTGGTGCGTGTCTCCCTTGAATAAATAAGCAAAATTCTTACAGAATATACTTGAGAGAGAAAGTAGGAAATATTCGTACGTATCTCAAATGAGAGTGCAAAATTCTTATAGAATCTTCTTGAAGGAGGGAGAAGGAATATCACGAGAAATGTTGCACCAACGATGGTCAGACAGCCTGTGTGCTTAAGTAAAATTTTAACAAAACATGGCACAGTCGAAAACCAGGATACGTTGTTTCGAGATTACATTGTATAAGTATTTTTAATCCTGAATCCCTGTACTCTTTCCAGATTTTCCCTGTTTTTTAATTAATGTAGAAAAAACAAAGTTAGTTAAAAATTGAATAAAGCGGCACGTGTGTGTAATTTCTGTGTGTAAATATAAATAAAAGCACGTCGTAACATTTTATTCTCATCAATTTTTTACGGGGAAAACGAAACACTCTGGAAATCAACTCCCAGACATGTTCAAAATTAAAATCGATAACATGGCAAAAATAAAAATGACGTCATTTCAATAATCTAACTTCCATTTTATCTGTATTGATAACTTGTTGATATATCGTTCAATAATTAATTTTCCGAGCTTTCTGTCGCATGCAACGTTATCTACGTAAGATTTCGAATAAAAAACATGAGGCATATTTGGATTACATTTTGCAATAAGGAACCACTATTTCTGGCCCATTTTAGAAACAACATACATGCCACTGGTTTCCCTATGCAGAAATGTGCTTTCATGGGAGAGCCGGAGATAGTGGTTCCTTATTCCAAAATGTGATCCATTTAACTTTATTCGGCCTTATCTAGCAGCCCATTGATAGGAATTTCCACGATTTTCTCCGCCGAATTATGGATTTCCAGTTGACTGTCAACTTGGAGCCCGTTTCCGGAATGCAATTCGATACAACGGCGAGCGTTTCCGCCAGCAGATCCGCAACCTGCCGATTAACCACCAGCTCAAGCTCAGGGTAATTCGAGCGAGTCTTCCGACTAATGGGCTCATCACAATGCTCAGCTCCGCGGCGGAAACGGGCGAAATAGGACGGGGCTATCAGCTGTGCGAATCTATCACCATCAAAGTCGAATTAGGAGCTGCCTCGATGAATTACCCGCGTGACGACATTCCCTCCCCACCCCGCGATCGACAGGTGGGGACGATTGCGGTAATAATCATCCTAATTCGAGGCGCATGGAGCGTGAGCTTGCGGTTCGGGTGAAAATATGCCCGATATCTACGCAAGGACTATAACTGGTCAAAAATTCAGGCATCTATAAAATCAGGTACTTGAGAATGACAACGCGCTTGAATTTTTCGGGAGGGCAGACGTTTTTCTGTCTCACTGGGAAAAAAAACACATTGGATCTAGAGTTCAGACTCTTAAAATCATCGACAAGAAAAAATATTCTTAATTCAATCAGATTTAAGCTTAAATCAAGAACCAAGCTTCTTAATTTGAGCGGATTTCCTTTTGATTTAAGCTTAAATCTGATTGAATCGAGGGTCCTTTTTCTTGTCAATGTTTTCAAGAGTATGGACCCCATGTGTTTTTTTTCCAGTGCTCTCTTTGTATCCTGTTTTAATTTACTCTACTTCACGCTGATTTTTGGATGCACTTTTCGGGAGGGCAGACAATTTTTCCCCCTCTTAGGCCTGAACTGATTTCCGGATGATTCCGGAGGGGCAGACATATTTAAATGAAAATACAATTATCCCCTGAAATTTGGACAAAATTTCCTTGTTTGAAGATCAAATGCTAGATGAAGGCACTCATTAGTAGGTTAAAAGATGACAAGCATTAAAATGACCAGCGGAAGAGCAAAGAGATAGAGGATCAGTGATGTTTTAAAGATTAGTAAATGTGTCAGAAAGTCCCTGGCTTTTTCCACGAATTCCCTGACTTTTCCCCATGGACACGAGCCCTTTCACTAGATCTTGGCAATAGTGGAAGCTTCTACTTTCGGGAGTTCAACATTCAACTGTTGACCTACCTACTTGGTTGATGGTTAACAGCGTGTTGACAGTTTCGTTTTGCAAACAAACCGAAGTTTGGGAAACTTGTATGGCTCATGACGTCACCCGAGGCTTATCATCCACATCAGGTCACAGCCGAAATTAGGGTGATGACCGTTGCTCCTTTATAATCGTCCATAAGGAAGTGTTGAATCCCGAAAGTAAAAGCTTCCAAAAGTCGCCAAGAGGCCAGCTGAGGGTGTCTCGTCTCTGCTTTTCCCGATCGTCACAAACTCCCTGATTTTCCGTTTTCCAGACCCCGGCAACACTGTGCGTGCAATTTTTGCCGACAAATTCAATTTTTCGAAGTGGTCATACTGAGGAAGAATATTCGCCTCCGGCTTGCTACCGTTCGGCTAGGCAGTGCGCTTGCATGATGCTTCCCATTGACGGAATCGAAGAATATCCGTGGCGTCAGTCGCATAAGAAAACGTGACGTGCGTCGAGAAGAGGGTTCTCCTCTCCGAGCTTTGCTGCCAGCTTCACCAGAGCTAACGCCTAACCTGCTTCAGGGTGATGACATACGCTTGGGTGTCTGCAAGTACGCGGCGGAATTTAGAAAATGTTTGGGTTCCGACGGTTGACATCCGAATTTTCCGCCTCCCTGACTTTCGTGCGTTTCCTATGCATGGGCATCGTGCATTGTTAGAATGTAAAATCTCGCTTTTCCATTTCCCAAAGGAAATCGCGCTCACTTTTACGCTGTTTCTTATCCAGGGTGTCTACTAAAACAGGCTGGCCAAAAATCAGTGCTTTCACAGCACTTTTCCAGTACATTCCCAAGAAATTCAGTACCTCCTCAACAGAAAATATTCAGTACTTTTTCAGTACCCCCAATCGAAGAAATTCGAAAAATTTGCTCGCTCAACTTGCGACAAAAATTACCGGAAAAATGAAAGAAAAATTCCGGACCTTTTTGCGGATTTTCCGCACTTTTTCAGTGCTTTCGGGGCGCGCTTACAAAAGCATTACCTTTTCCGTACTTCCGGACCCTGAACGGCTACAGCCCTGTTATCCGCTCAATTGCGACTAGAAATGACAAAAATCCCGACTACTTCCGGAATCCCACACTTGTCTAGTCTTCGGTTTTAGGCAGAACCATATATCCACACGTATTAACGGACTTCTCCCGGACGAGCCATTGCCGGACTCTCCACATAGATCGTATCGATTCCAATCCCTGTTATCCAGCTTTCTGGAGCACACCCCATCTTCCCCACTCGTCTACAGTTCCGTTTAGCAGAAATACGTCCACGTCCATAACGTTCAGGCACTGCCGCCATGCAACCGGAACTATTCCCGTCTGTTCCCGACCGTGGCAACGTCGGCATCGACGCCACTCGCCGACGGGCAAGGCGCGCCTACGAAGGCTGCTCACGTGCACGATGGAGCGTGGAAGTGGCGATGACGACGCGACTGCGGATTCGGGCCTCGAGGAACCGAGAACCGACCGACCGACCGAATACGGCCACCGCTACCGTGCACGACCACACTGCCGTGCTAAGAAAGAACGCCGTATGAACTTCAGGAGTTGCCAAATTTCCTCCGATAACTCACGAATTTCCCAGTAAACTTGAGAACATTTTCCCTTCAAATTTTAGGATAATTATGCTCGTAGTTGCACCAAAAAGTTCTAAAAACAGGGTTGCCAGCCAAATTATTTTTTTCCATTCCCTGACTTTTCCCTGACTATCCAATATTTTTCCCTGACTTTTAAGTATGGATCTGACGCAGTCTGTTAAAGTGAAAATGAGCATGAAAATCCCGCAACGCGAGCCCGAGACCGCCCGCGCCTAATTCCACGAAAAATCAGAAAAATCCCTGACCAACACCGAAATTCCCTGACTTTCCCTGACTTTTCCCGGTCGCTGGCAACCCTGTAAAAATTTCACGGTAAAATATTCATAACTTTCCTCACAAATGAGCATTTTAAAGAAGGAAACTTGGCAACTTTCGAGTGTTGATACGGCGTTCTCCCTTAGCACGGCAGAACACGGCCGTCGAATTTGGGCACCATCGTCGTCGACGTGCGCGTGCTCCGTCCGCTGACGTCACCGTCACACTTTCACCGTCCATCACCGATGACGATCCTCCGCCGTTCGCCGTGACGGGTTCCGCACATGTCATGTACTAGGCCTCGACGAGCGCAATTAGATCGTGACGAACATCCACTGATTGATATTTGATTTCCAGGAATTCGAAGTAGACGCGCGGGGTCATTCGTCGTCTCTCTCACGAAAGAACGTAACTGCATGTCGCTGTGGCCAAGTTTCCTATCGCGAATTGGATTATTAACAGGATAATTTAGACTGAAAATGCCACTGATTTTTCTCCTGACATCACGCAAAAATCAGACAAATTTCGCACAAAAATTTCGCGGGTACACTCTTCTAAAAAATTGAATTGTTAGAGTCAATTTTGCAACTTTGGAATGGAGTTACGGTCCTTCGTCCACAAAACGACGAATAATGAAACATTCTACGGGGAGAGCCGTTTCCATCACTTTAAATTATTCCAACTTCACTGATTTTTCTATATTTTAAGAATATTGGGCAGGAAAATGGATCTTACGGTATAGAGACGTTGGAAGGAGCAAAACGCATGATACAACTACTTCGACTTCCAGGTGGGTAAAATTGCATATCCACGAAATGAAGGAGAACTTAAACTCTTTTCGGTTATCTCAGATTTTCATACTTCCTTTCTTTACATTCCTTCCTCCTCGCACTTGTTTGAAGATCTGATTATGGAAATACACATGAATCTGAATGGCATATGTTTTCGTGATCTACGACCCGTGGTCGGTGCTCTTCACAATTTCTCAGGTCTTGACATGACACCATGATAGAATGCAATAGTGTATTTTCTTCGGAAAATACGCTAGAAGGCATACAGTAGCTGGTTAAAAGGTAACAAGCCGTAAAAAGACGATTAAAGGTCAACAGTTAGAGAATCAGCGATGTTTCAGTGATTAATAGATATGTCAGCCTAACTTTTCCCACATTTTCCCTTAATTTCCAGTCGCCGCTAGTTCCCTGTTTTTCCCGCTTTGCCAGACCACCGGCAACCCTGCTGCAGTTCCGTCCTCAAGAACGAGTCATTTTAACACGGAGACGTGGCAGCTAGGTCCGCGAGCTGCAGCGCGAATTCGCGAAGTGGTATTCGCGCCGGCCGGCCGGCTTGGTGTGCAGCCGCCGCGGCCCCAACTCCGCATCGAAAAACCCTCGCAACACAATGCCGCCTGCCGCACAGTGGATCTAGTCAATGGGAGAAGTCGGACTAAATTTGGAAACTTTAAACGCTTTTAACTCCGTTAATATAAGACTTTGAGGTTCCAAAAGCGGCTTCATTGGTTTCCTCGTGAAATTTTCGTTCAGGAACACCCCTAAACACTTAAAATGTAACGGAATAAACGTCATAATTTGCAGTTTTAGTCAAACAATTCATGACCACGGTGTCTCCTAAAACAGGCTGGCCAAAAATCAGTACTTTTACAGTACTAACTCAGTCCAATTCCAAGAAATTCGGTACCTCCTCAAAAGAAAACTTCAGTACTTTTTCAGTACCTCCATTCGACAAAATTCGAAAAATTTCAAAAATTTGAATTTCTCGCTCAAATTTTGACAAGAATGACGAAAAATGAAAAAATTCCGGACCCTCTTACGGAATTTCCGCACTTTTTCACTACTTCCGGACCGCCCTTAAAAAAGCATTACCTTTTCCGGACTTGTTATCTATAGCACAAACTGCATCCTGCACTTTGTGTTCATCTAGAGCACAAACTGCATCCGTGCTAATGACGAGCACAGCTTCTCACGTTAACCACACGTTTGCTAATACGAAACAACATATGTCCTAATTTTTTGCCCAAAAACCGCAATTCAGAACTATATTCAGAGGCCGTATCACACTCCAGCAAGGGGCCCTGGCGGGCTGCCATTAGCACGGATGCAGTTTGTGCTCTAGATGAACACTAAGTGCAGGATGCAGTTTGTGCTCTAGATGAGCACGAAGTGCAGTGTGCTAAAACATATATTTCATACCTACTCTTGTAGACACCCTGGACACGCCTACTGCCCATTATTCGCTCAAATTGCGACAAAATGACAAAAAAATGAAAAAATTCCAGACCCTCTTACGGAATTTCCGGACTTTTTCACTACTTCCGGACCGCCCTTAAAAAATCAGTACTTTTCCCGGCCTTTCCAGAAATTCCGGACTTGTAAACACCCTGATGACCGACCTCTCGATTGACTCGATCCACTGTGTGCCGCGGCCGGGCGTCTCGGCGAGACTTCCACTCCACGTCTCTGAATGACTCCGATGACGTAATAGCGCCCGTGCCATTTGGCAAACCGGTTGGCGCCCCCCGCGCCGCGCGTCGAGCGTGCGTAGGCACCGCACCGGTCGCGCCCTTGATCCTCTCCGGGATTCGCATGTTCCCAAACGGACGGATACCCCCGGTGGATTTTATTTCGGTGCTCGCTGCGAGTTAGCGCTATTGATGTATTGGAGGCGCGGAAGGAGGCGATTGTTCCGGAACAATCTAGTACTGCGAGTGTAAGAACACTGAATTGGGCCGAGTTCCGGAGAAAAGAACCGGAACAAAGCTAGCCTCGGCCCAATGGGCCTGTTGCTAACTTCAGCTACAGAGGCAGATCAGGGTGTCTACTACAACAGGCTGGTCGAAAATAAGTACTTTTACCTACAGTGCTTTTTTAGTAAATCCTCAAGAATTTCAGTACCTCCTCCAACAGAAAAATTTCGTACTTTTTCAGTACCTCCATTTGACGAAATTAAAATAATTGAATTGTGACAAAAATGACAAATTTTTCTTTATAAATTCCGGACTTTTTTGCGGAATTTCCGTACTTTTCAGTACTTCCGGACCGCCCTTAAAAAATCAGTACTATTTCCGGACTTTCCGGAAATTCCAGACTTGTAGACACCCTGCAGATCCGGAAATTTGACAACCCCCAATTTCCTCCATTTCAAACTATGCTAAAAAATCGATTCTTGCCGGAGCACCTGACCCCTCCAAGAATCGATACATTTCATTGGTTTAAATGGAGAAAAGACAATGTTGCCAATTTGCTGGATCCGCAAATGGCTAGAGCAAAAAGAAAAAATGTTTCCGTATGGAAATGGCTCAAAAATCACGATGAGATCATCCGTGAGATCCGTTGTTTCGGTCCATTCGAAAAGCACACACTTGAAGAAAGCAGGAGCAAAGATGCAAAATTTAATGGATTTTTTTAAAAATTCGACACGGGCTCCGTATGCCAACTCATAGAAGAAACTGAAGAAGATGAAACTCACAGAAACTGTAAAATCTTAGTTTTGAAGAAGAAGAATAATAATAAAGAAGAGGAGAAGAATAAAAAACCATTATCATTAGTCAAATTTTGAAGTTCCAAACCGAATTCTTTGATAATTTTTGCGGGGTGCATATGCAGCCCTGAAAAATCGTTCAAATTTCCGGAAAATGAAATTAACTTCTCAGCAAAATGAAATTTCACTTTTCGGCAAAATGATTCAATTCTGCATCGCTGGAGGCGGGAACAGTAGATTATGACCCGATCCCGCTACTTTTACCTAGGTTCCCACATGCGCAAGAAAAACCGACTCATCATGCAGGACATGCACGGACGGGTCCGACAGGAAGGTCGTGAAAACACCACCGTGACCTTGGGCCATCCATCGTTCTTGCACTCGGCGGCTCATCGGTTCCCCTCTCCCGGCGGGTCCCTGCAATTAACGGCAAAACACGATGAGGGGCCCGCGGTGAGAGGGGGGGGGGGGTTGGGGGGCGCACAAATGCCGGGAGCGCGACGGGAAGTGAGCCCGGGACCCGGGAGAGGATGCTGCGAGTTTCCGGGACCCGAGTGCAATTCGCTGCTCTCCTGACGCACAGTGGTTCGAGTCAATCAGGGAGATCGGACATGAAATGTTTGACTAAAACTGCAAATTTTGATGTTTATTCCGCCACATTTTAAACTATAAGGGGTGTTTCGAGAAGAGAATTTCACGATAAAACCGATAAAACCACTTCCGGGGCCTTAAAGTTGTGTATAAACGGAGTTATGGGCGTTTAAAGTTTCCAAATTTTGTCCGACCTTTCCTGTTGACTCGATCCACTGTGTGGCGTGAGGACGTACTTAATTCGATTTCCACGTGAGCCCCAGAAAACATGAATTGATGCGTAGAACAGGGCTCACGGTGATACTGAGATACGATGTCATGTCAGAGAGGCGACGAATTCTGCGACGTGTTGCCGGTTCTGCCCCATACTTGCTTAAACCGGTGGAAAAGGATCGATAAACAGGGTGTTCGCAACGAACTCCTTAATAATCGATTATTTACCTAAAGGATCGATAAAGAGAGCGTTTGCAATGAACACCTTCAAAATCGATTCTTTACCACGCCTTCAATTGGGGGGGAACGATCGACATCGATTATTAACGCTCGCCACTGAGATCAACTGACTGGAGAATCGCGATCTAGGGGGCAATACTGCATCAAAATCAATCCGCAAAGGAGTGGATACTTTCCGAGCTGTTTCAAAAAAACAAGCGTCGCATGAAGCGAAGAATTCTAGGTCAGATGACAACAGAAAAATTCAGGGCTTTTTCAGTGCCTCCATTGGACGAAAATCGAAAAATTTCAAAAATATATCGCTCAAATTGAGACAAAAATGACAAAAAAATGAAAAAATTCCAGACCCTCTGGAGGAATTTCCGCACTTTTTCCGTACTTCCATACCGCCCTTAAAGAGTCAGTATTATTCCTAGAATTTCCGGAAACTCCGCACTTGTAAACACCCTGGCTAATAGATGAAGCCAAATGGTTCGGTGCAAGAAATACTGGCTCGTTTTTTTCGATCTTTCGTGTTTTTTTGCTGCCCTTCACGTGACGATAAAACGGCAAGTTGATAAAAAAATAGTGTATTTTTCCTTCGGAAAATACACTAAAAAAAGAATGTAAGAGTAAACCTGGCAAAATTGGGGAATTTCGTACCCCCGCCTCCTTCAAAAAGCTCTCCGCAATTGCAACAGAGCTGTTGCATGCTCGACTGCCTCGAGAGCTGTCAGATCCGAGTCAGCTACTGTACTGCCATGCTTAGGAAGAACGTCGTATGAGCCTCCCGACGTTGCCACATCTCCACCATTGAAAAACGAATTCACCGGGGAAATGGTGAATATTTTTATTCAAATTTTACAGACAATTTTGCTTAGAATTTAATCTAAAATATCAGTGAATTTCGAGGGAAAATACAGAAAATCTTCTTCCAAACACATATTTTATCCTGTGAAATCTGGCAACTCTCGAATGTTCATACGCCGTTTTTCCATAGCCGGCAGTATACGAGTTGGCTCTCGGTTCAGATCTGCCCATCTGCTAGACGCTCCTATTTTTAGACCCGTATTACCATGTCTGCAGGCATTTAGCGCGTTAACGCGTTCACGCCTCGCGTCTCTTCTGACGACTAGTTCTGCTGTGACGTCATCCGGCGAGCACCCTCGTAGGGTGGCCCAACCCTTTCTCCTGACTTTTTTACGCAGAGACAAAGAGAGACCCTCTAACGTATCTGTATGCGGGAGAGTGTTGCCATCTCTGTGCCGCTATCTGATTGGTTCATAAGTTTTAAGCTATCAAGAAGCTCAAAAGAGTTTTAGATCAAATTACGAACAAAAGTCTCTAAAAAATCGGGGGAAAATTATTTACAAAATTTTCCGAAAATTCGTGATTTGACAGCGGAAATAAGGCAACATCTGAAGGCGCATACGGCGTTCTTCCTTAGCACGGCAGTATGCCTCGACGGCGACGCGGGTAATTGACATCAAAAATCGCTAATACAATGATAGATTGATGGGTCAGCCATAAAAAGGAAAGCGAAGAGCCAGGATTCGCGTTTGCGGCTCATAAAATTGTTGACTCGCTTGCCTCGCGAAGAGTCGGCACCACCAAAATGGGCGCTCGAACAGAGTTGCCATTCCACATATTTCGCAAACATTTCTACGAATCAGTGTGCAAGCGGAGTGAGTGAATGGCTTAGGAGCACTTGTCACAGAATTGTGTTACGATGACTGACTTTTACGGAACGAAAAAGGAACTTGGAGGTTGCAACAAGTATCGAGGATTTTCGACCGAGCCATCTGTGCCTTCATGAAATTGACCGAAAAATACTTGACGAAGCCACTGGTTTTCATTCGTCGAAGATCAAACCTAACTGTTAAATTGACGCCTCACAGTAGATGGAGTCAATTGTCATGGGAACGGAGTTCCCCATGATATTACAATCGTTCCGTTGCTTTCGCTATGGGATTCCCTATACCTCTGCGACCTTGAGCGTTTCGCCCAGTCTCCGATTTTTGGTTGATTTTCCGATGTATCAAAAACCGTTGTATTTTTTAGCCAATCATGTCTCTACGTCAAGTTGTGTTGATTGCTAAAATTCGCTTTCAGCGAGTTTTTTTCCACCTTGAGATGTCGTGTCTGACTGGTAAATCTGCGCAGAACCACGAAGTTCCGTTTTTAGGCAAATTCTTTTTTTTGGGAGGTTCTGATTGGTTATTTTTCGCCATCAGTTTTCTGTTCGTTGGTGCAAAAGATCGCCTACCTCGTTGCTCTTGAGAAGCCGCCATTATCCCACCTCAAATTTGAAAAATAGAAGTAAAGAAATAATAACCATCGTACAAGGTGGAAAATTGTTCTGCAGGACTCGTTACGGACAAAGAAGTCAAAATCAGAGACTCGATTGATTGATTTAATTCATGGATAAACAAATATTCGCCTCAGCTTACTGCCGCGATAGCAAATGCATGCTGAGATGAACCTTGAGACACATGATAGCATAGGCAAACAATGTCTCACAGAGAAAGGCGCTTAGCTCATTTCTCTCATATCTCAGAGGCTACGAAGACGCGAATCGCTCAAGGACAACTCTTGTGATAAGTCCCGCCCATCGTCCGAGTCTTTTAAATGCTATTTTTTCTTAAAACGCCGCGGATCCGTGATAATCTAGTTGACTGAGGCGCCCCATTTTTTTGATAAGGTGCGGGCAATAGGTGATCGGGAGTTCGATACCCGGCGATAGGAGTTAATTTTTAATGGTTGTATTGAATGTTTTAGACCAATCATCAAAAAATAATTAATACTAGATGATAAATGTGCGAACATTTTCTCGCGAGTTAATATGTTAAACAAAAATACTGGAATATACCTCCTTCATATAATCAGCCACATGTTTCTCCCAAATTAATGACGTTATTTTCTTTTTTTCAATAAAGTTTATTTGCATTCAACGTTCGTAAGTTAAGCAAGATGTACCTATTGATACAAATAGAAAGACATGAAAATAGTATGTCTAACATTTCAGTTTTTTTTTTTTTTTTTTTTTTTTTTTTTTTTTTTTTTTTTTTTTTTTTTGTCTTTTCAATAAAACAAATTGCCTTGGACTAGAATCAGTGTATCTCTGAAGACAAAAGCTAAGTTTTTTGATACGGAAATACTAATACATTCATCCGTTATATAATCAGGGAGATGTTGACCCAAATATTGATGTATATTTTCTCTGTTCGCCCAAATTAATGATGGTATTTTCTTTTTTCAAAAAATAAATAAAGCAATGACATGAAAGTAGTATAGTGCACATCGAACATTTCAGTTACATCTATTTGAATGAAAAAATGGCAACTTAGGAGGCACATAGGTCACTTATGATGCGTATTCGGGCATATGTGTAGAGTAAAAATATCATATTTTACGCCGAAAAAGCGAAACTGAAAGTTAAATGCGTTAACTTCCGAAAACCATGTATAATCCAACGAAAATAAATAATTGGTAAATAACAGCTTTCTTGTATGCAAAGAAAAAAAAATTAAAAATGTTAAAAAAGAGATGTTGACACAAAATTACATAGCCCCTTCAATTCTGAAGATACTGCAAACGAACTGTACCTTAACATTTTCATATCCCAGAAGCTAAAGTTCCCATGACGAATATTGCTATCGCTAGCGATTGCAAAAACCAACTTGTTTATTGTTACAATGCGCTTCGGTCGTATTGATTAATGTTTTAAATGCATACACGGAGAAAAATACTTCGTGCGTGGGACCTGAAGTTGAGGTCGTATGGATCTCTGAAGTTTTCGGATCACGTATCTAAAAACTTGAGGTCCGCAGCTGCCGAAGTTCGGGTCAGACATCTGAAGTACTCCGATACATACCGCAGGGTTCGGGTCACACATTTGAAGTACTTCGGTACATACCGAAAGTGCCTCGATGTCTGACCCGAACTTCGGCTGCTGGACCTCAAGTTTTCGGATACGTGATCCGAAAACTTCCGAGATCCATATGACCTCAACTTCGGGTACCACGCACGAAGTTTTTTTCTCCGTGTAGGTTGGCAGCGACACTTTTCTAGTGATTTCCGTTTTACAGGTTGTCGCCTTTTTGGGGCCCTTAGAGCTACGAAAATCGAGGTGTCCATATTCTCCCTACAAAGGTACTCTGGTCCAAACTTCATTGAAATACACGCCTCTCTCTTACGTGATAGCGAAGAGACCAGTAGGTGGATTTCTGTATGAGCCGTGTTTAGCACATGCTTTTATGAGTCTCAGGGTTCATCCCAGCATGCACTTACTGCTCCCTTCGTTATTAGGGCAGCTCTGCTCATAAATGATCGCTTATAATTACACCTGACAACATGGTTGTACGCGAGCAAAAGAGAATCCCCGGACCGCCCAGCCCAGAACTCTTCCATCATTCATACGCCGAGAGCTGAGACAGTGAGACACGCGGGGAATGATGAAACACCTTTTTATGGCTCCAGAGGAGCAGGAGACTCGAGTAATAAAATTATTGAAGCAGGCTCGAATCAGAACGCAGTGCTTCGAGGATGGCGAGTTGTTTTGGCTTCCCAAAAATAGCTTTCCTCGACGGCGGAGAGGCCAGCAGTGTTTACTAAAACAGGCTGGCCAAAAATCAGTACTTTTATACTCCTTTTTCAGTGCATTCCCAAGAAATTCAGTACCTCCACAACAGAAAAATTCAGTACTTTTTTAGTAACTCCATTAGACGAGATTCGAAAAATGTCAAAAATTTGAATTTCTCGCTCAAATTGCGACAAAAATGACAAAAAAATGAAAAAAATTCCAGGCCTTCTTGCGGAATTTCCGCACTTTTTCAGAACTTCAGAGCCAGTCCACTTCTACGTCCTTAAAAAATCAGTACTATTTCCGGACTTTCCGGTAATTCCGAACTAGTGGACACCCTAGCCAGGGACCATGATCAAAATCTCTCTCGCGACAAGTAAAGATGTAATCTCACTTGGCACCGAACGTAGAATCAAGTGGATACGAAGAGGTCTTGGATGCAGGGTCGGAAAAAATAAAAATGTAGGTAATTTCACGGGGAGCTCGAGATTGAATTTACGAATTCAACCCTGAAGGCATGTAACTAGAGTAAACGAGTTGGTGGCGAACATTCACTTACATTGCAGCCGTTGTCACTTGAAGAGAGAAAATTACAAATTCGATCAAGGAGTTAACGTTACTCACCTGTGAACAAAAGAAGATAGCAAATTACAAAAATAGGGAGCAAAAGGTACAAAAAGTAAATCAATGGAGTTTTCAAAAAAAAAAAAAAAATGAGAGCAAATATTTTGAAACGTCACGATGGAGATACCTGGTTTAGCGATTATACTAAAAAGCGGGTGTCTATGAAAACAGACTGACCAGAAATCAGTAATTTAACAGCCCTTTCCCGTAACATTCTCAAGAAATTCAGTCCTCCTCGACAGAAAAATTCAGTACCTTTAAGAACCTCCAATTGACAAAATTCGAAAACTTTCAATTTCTCGCTCACATTGCGACAAAAATGACAAAAAATGAAAAACATTCCGGGCCTTTTTACGGGATTTCCGCACTTTTTCAGTACTTCCGGACCGCCCTTAAAAAATCAGTACTATTTCCCGACTTTCCGTACTGGTAGACACCCTGTTGAAGGATCTTTCAAGACGCTGTGACCCTATCCAGGAGTGGAATTCCTCTCTTTATCCGGCGGAGCGACGATTTGATTTGACGAGCTTTTTCGCGAGCCCCAGACCGCTCGGGAAGGGGCGCCAGACCGGTGGTAAACGGGCGCCAAATCCGATAACGGCGAATGCATCCGGCGGATGAATCGACGTTCGACGACGCGACGGGGAGGGCGACGCGACGGTGCGAGCATTACCGCGAGCGGCACTCGCGTAATGACGGAGGAGAATTCCCGCCGAGGGCCCGGAGCCCGGCCCATCGTTTAATTTCGCCGGGAAATGAGGGAGCATTAGCGCGGATTTATGGAACCCACCGCGGCTCCGGAGATAAAAACGGATGGAGGAACGACTTGCAAATCATACACTCGCCGCGTCCGCCGCGAAAACACATGAATTAACACTCGCCAAAGCTTGAAACCACGCTGCCAGCAGGCAGACGTTTACCGACTGGAAAATGGAGATGCTGCATGTGTGAGGAATTTGCGATTTGACTGTTGATTCTTATGTAAAAGTTCGCGAGAAACACGATGATGCCGAGTGCTTCGACTAGAACGTATCCTCGTGAGAAAAGTTGTATATACTTTTCCTCGAAATTTCCAGATATTCTAGATTAAAGCGCGAAGAAAATCGTCTAAAAAATTTAAAAACAATGGACATGTTGAATGTGTGAGGAATTTACGATTTGACTGTTGATTCTCATGTAAAAGTCCGCGAGAAACACGATGGTGCCACTGGTTTTCCCTGATATCATCTCCCAAGCTCAAAGAAAGCTCTCAAACTGAGGCTAAAATGGAGGGGATATCCCACCCTACCCTGAGAGTCCACCTCTACATCAAGACAAACTCTCCATGCAAAGATAGGGAGCAGATACATTGTCAGGGCTGCCACTTTATTTGGAGACTCTTAAACTGAAAACACGGCAACCCTGCTAATGTATCTGCTCCCTATCTTTGCATGGAGAGTTTGTTTTAATGTAGAGGTGGACTCTCAGGGTAGGGTGGGATATCCCCTCCATTTTGGCCTCACTTTGAGAGCTTTTTTTGAGCTTCGAAGATGATTTCAGAGAAAACCAGTGGCCACATCGTGTTTCTCGGAAACTTTTACATAAGAATCAACAGTCAAATCGCAAATTCCTCACACATGCAACATGCAACATCTCCATTGACACGGAAGATGTATACACGCAGTTACGCGCATTACTATTTCGCCTTGGACTTTCGCGATAACCAGGAGAACATCCTTCGCGCACGGTTAGAAGTTTCCGTGTTCATGGTTGCTTCATTGGAGGGAAAAAAAAGTTCGATCGCACCGGGTGCTACGCCCGGAATGCTTACGGTATGTCTATACAGCCCGTAAGTACGGCTTCCACGGGTGGAGTTTTTTTCCAGTGTTTGGGTCAGGGGTGCAGAAGTTGTGCAACCGATCGTGGAGCAAAGGTGAGAACACCTAAAAAAGGGTAAAAAAATGTGATGGCACCTGGAAAAACGGAAAAAAATGTGAAGGCAGAAAGCATAAACCAGCTAAGCGCATAGCTTTGTGGGTTGGCAACCGTGTGACGCGATCTCTGATGCGAAGAAAAAAGTGAGAATGCACTTTGATGCGAAGAAAGGGTGAAGCGCACTCTTTTATGCGAACAGGGTGTCTACTAAACAGGCTGGCCAAAAGTCAGTACTTTTACAGTACTTTTTTAGTATATTCCCGCGAAATTCCGTACCTCCTCGACGGAAAAGTTCAGTACGTTTTCAGTACCTTCGTTTGACGAAATTCGAAAAATTTCAAAAATTTGAATTCCTCTCTCAAATTGCGACAAAAATTACAAATTCCGGACCTTCCAGCGGAATTTCCGATCTTTTTCAGTACTTCCGGACCGTCCTTAAAAAATCAGTACTATTTCCGAACTTTCCAGAAATTCCAGACTTAAAGACGTACTGCAACATAAACAAGACAACCTCCAAAAATGCGAAGGCCACCTCCAAAAATCACAGCCCAACACTGAGAAAAAACTATGGCTTATAAACCTATTAGAGGTAAATATGGAACACCACTAATAGTAGTACCTCTACATATAATAATAGCACATATACCTTAGTTATGGTACGGGGTACCTTAATTAGGTACAGAGACCTTAGTATGGTTCACAGACCGAGAATCATTAGTTTATTTACGACTATTATAGGTGTTCCATATTTACCTCTAATAGGTTTATAAACCATAGTTTTTTCTCAGTGAAGAAGAAGCCTCTGCTAATGTCACAACGACTTCGATTTCCCGGTGAAACGCAGCCGGCAACGCAGGTGCGTGGTTCAAGGGTTGGTCCGGTTCAATCGGTGGGAAATTAGAGGAGGCCATGAACCATGAACGCAACGGAGACGGAAAAGAGCGCTCGGTGTCGGTTCGGTCCACCAAGGTTCTCAAGGTTGCTGTCAAATGACTGTTCAGAGGGGGGGGGGGGGGCGAGGGGAGACCCCAGCGGCCCCCGGTTCCCCGTCCTCCGTCCAAAAGAGTTGGCACCCACGGCTCTTCGCTGCGACCGCTGGCTCACTACTTCCAAGAGCGACGACATATCTGCCGTGCTAAGGAAAAACGCCGTAGACGCCATCAGGGGTTGCCAAATTTCCTTTGGCAAATCACTAATTTTCAAGAAAATTTGAGAATATTTTTCTTCTAATTACTCGGATAATTTTGTCTGCAATTTGATCTAAAAAGTCGGAAAATTTCAAGGAAAAATATCGACAATTTTCCTCAAGAATGAACATTTTATTGGTGAAAATTTGGCAACTCTCGAATGTTCATGCGGCGTTTTTCCTTAGCACGGCAGATTTCCACGATGCTGCTTGAGCTACATTGGAAGTGGAAATCGGGACCTGTTTGTTTAGTGCCATCAGGTGCTACGATAATTGTTCATCGTCTTCGTTACCGCAGACGGACCTAGATTCAATCCGCTTCAAGGACTCCTCGTTGAGAAATATTCTTTTCAGTCTTTCTTAATTTTAAAGGAAAGGATTGCTGCATCACCAAACCGCTAGATCGTCGTTTGATGAGCACGATTTTTGAAACGCACTTGAATTTTTGCGAATGATTCAAATGAGAGAATACGCCCTTGCTGTTGCTATATATGTGTCCAATATTTCAGATAATTTTGTTCGCAATTTCACCCAAAGATATTCGTAACTTTCCTTCGATGTAAACGGTTCAGCGGAAGAAATTTTGCAATTCTCGAATGTTCACACGGCGTTTTTCCTTGGCAACTCCTGTGTTCGAAACTCACAGGCGCCAACACGCCAAATGCGCCTAAGAAATCGGTCATGGCGCCTAAAGAATGAAGGCTCTGCGCCGACGTGGCCCCTATAAACTGCCCCTCCTCCCTCCAAAAAAAAAAAAAATTCCAATTTTCCTGTTTGGTGATTTTTCGAAATTTCCCCCGAGTCACAGTTACTAGTTCCGTAACTAAAACATCTTCTTGATTCAAAAAAATTTTCTTGATTCAATCGGACTTTTGCTTGAATCAAAACGAAATCCGCTAAAATTAATAAGAGGCTTGGTTCTTGATTAAAGCTAGATTCTGATTGAATCAAGAGTACTTTTTCTTGTCGATGTTTTTAAGAGTCTGGACTCTAGATCCAATTTTTTTTTTTTCCAGTGCTAAAAAATCTTCAATGGCCTCTAAAAATCAAGATTGATTCGCCACATGGCTTCTGAAACTCAAAAGTAGTTTCGAACACTGTTGCCAACAACTTGTTCATCAATCCTTTTCCATGACTTTAAATGGCAGATCAATCGATACATCGCAAAGCACGCCACTGCACTGATCAATATTCTCTTGACCCTGTTGAAATTTGCCCGATACACTCGCGCCATTCGACCCTCAGCTTTCTTCTTCGGCAGACATTCCGAGCACGAAGATGACTGACATCACGTACTCGAGACGTTTTCCGCTGCCGACCCGGCCATGGCCATCCCTCTCCTGCAATCTTCATTTCCTCCGATGCACCGCGGGAAGCAAGACATTATTTTAATGGAGCCGGCACCCGGGAGCTCCGGAACGTGGCTTGCGTCAAACTTTCAAAAGCTCTGCCGAAGGGATCGGCTGCCAATTTCCCACCGCCCGGATCCGCCAACTCCTCGCCACTGTTGCCGCGCCGCATCAAAAAACGAAGGAATACTTAATGAGCCAAGAGTAATTAAGAATTGAACCAACCGTACACATCATTGATAAGGTTGTCGCTGATTGCATTGTGTGTATTATGAGAAAAATTGAACGATGAGTCCTTAACAATAAGAGTTTGCATCCTATGTCAACGGAGGTAGGGTTCCTTTGAATAGCACGATAAACAACGTCAAACGTAATTATTTTAGTACATGTGCATCATGAAGTCAACATTCAACCTTCGACCCTGAAGGAAACTCGATTTCGAAAATTTGACACTTACTGCTCTCTTTGCTATCACGGCAGTAAATGAAACTTCTTTGGTTTTTTTTTTTTTAAAACGACGGAGCTCACTGGAAAAAAAAACACATTGGATCTTGAGTCCAGACTCTTAAAAACATCGACAAGAAAAAATACTCTTGATTCAATCGGAGTTTTGCTTAAATCAAGAACCAAACCTCTTAATTTGAGCGGATTTCCTTTTGATTTAAGCAAAAATCTTATTGAATCAAGAGTATTTTTTCTTGTCGATGTTTTCAAGAGTCTGGACTCTAGATCCAATGTGTTTTTTTTCCAGTGCTTTAAACGGATAAGCGATCCTACAGATGTGCCCGTATGTGCTTCATCTTTTCCTGCTGAGCTCGGCCATAAAACGAAAATTGGTTATATTGTTGAGCGATCGAACAACGCTGCGGGAGCATGAAAAACTGTGTAGGTTTTTTTTTCTCTAAATTTTTCGATGCCTGCTCACACAAGCCTGCAGTGGGCGGTCATGTTTTATGATCCCTGAGTAGAGGCTCACTTGCCACACTGTACAAGAAGAGCTCCTCTTATTGAGGATCTACAAGATGCAGCAGTACTATAAAATAAAACTACTATATAAAAATACTATAAAATACTAAATTTAGTAATAGGTATGTTTCTTCGAAAATTCCCGTCGAATTCGATAGACTGAAAAAAACGAAAACTTCAAAGCGAAAGCTACAGTAATCGCCAAGAAAATTCATTGTTGTCGGCAAAAATTCGGATATCCATAAGGCGTTTTTCCTCCTCACAGCAGTACCTACAGTTGAGGGGCCACGAGGACTGTACTGCCGTGCTAAGGAAGAACGCCGTATGAACATTTGAGAGTTGCCAAATTTCCTTTGCTGAAACATGGATTTTGGACGCAATTTGAACATATTTTCCTAGAAATTTTCTGATACTTCAGATTAAATTGCGTACAGAACTTACTGAAAATTATGAGGGGAAATATTTACAATTTCCCCAGTAAATTCGGTTTTTATCGAAGAAAATTCAGCAACGTCTGAAGGCTCATACGGCATTGCCAAATTTGCTTCGATTAAATACGAATTTACTGCACTGGAAAAAAAAACACATTGGATCTAGAGTCCAGACTCTTAAAAACACCGACAAGAAAAAATACTCTTGATTCAATCGGATTTTAGCTTAAATCAAGAACCAAGCCTCTCAATTAGAGCGGATTTCCTTTTGATTTAAGCTTAAATCTGATTGAATCAAGAGTCCTTTTTCTTGTCAATGTTTTCAAGAGTCTGGACTCTACATCCAATGTGTTTTTTTTTTTTTTCAGTGTAGGAAAGTTGCTAATAGGTATTTTTCTTCTAATTTTTCTAACAATTTTTTCCGCAATTTCATCTAAATCATCTGAAAATTTTAAGGAAAAATGTGCTCAATTCTCCTCAAATATTCGTGTTTTATCCGGGGAAATTTATTAACTCTCGAATGTTTGTACGGCGTTCTTTCTTAGCATGGCAGTGTGTCTCTGAGCTCCCACTTGAATGCACATCCAACAACCCGACAATTGACACCACTATCTCGCTGCATATCCATCCAGTCAATTAGGTTATTAACCGGCTGGCGCGGCGGGGCTGGGCAGAGTGGCGGGGAGGAAAATTGCAAGGTGTTGAACTGTTGACTCAAGGAGTGACATGACGAGCGGAGGGTGTATCCGTATCGCGGGGTCGCGGGCCGACACCTCCATCGCATCGCCTCCTTGTTAGGGTGTATCTCCATTTTCACATGAGCCTTGTTCTCCATATAACTCCATGCTTTACAGAGCTCACGTGGGTATAGAGATACGCCCTCGATTAGAGGATCGGAGGGATTAGTTCTGGAGGGCGAGCAGAGCTATCATAACACGATCGTGTCGAAACCGCGTAAGTGTACGGTTCGATGAGCCTCGCTCCAAGAGAGCTCTAATAGGTTGTGGGGCTCGTTCGGGGTGGGCGTGTGGCGTTTCGGACGTCGACGGGGGCTGTCGACACCCCGACCCGAGTCCGCCCCTAAATTCGTCGGCCCTCTGACCTAGGGGCGTGCCTCCATTGCCGCGTGATCCCTGCTTTACGTGTGAGTCTATGCTTTCTGGGGCTCGTTCGGTGATCGAGATACGCTCTTTACGGCAGAGGACAACGAATTGCGATGTTTCAGGTGACGCCTAGCCACGTTGCCGTGCTAAGGAAAAACGCCGTTTGAACATTCGAGAGTTACCAAATTTCTCCCGATAAAATGTAAATTCTTAAGAAACGTTTTGAATATTTTTCAATGAAATTTTCAGATAATATAGATTGAATTGCGAAAAAAATTATCTGAAAAATTGGAAGAAAATATTCAGAAGTTTACCAGGGAATTCTTGTTTTATCTGAGAAAAGTTGGCAACACCTAAAAGTTCATACGGCGTTCTTCCTTAGCACGGCAGAATTGCCGTCCGGAACAAAAATGCCAGAACTCTATTTTGAAAGTTTTCAGGGTCTTGAAAACTCCGTTGTTTTTTAATTACTCCCTTGACTTTCCCTGATTTTTGTGATTTTAATGATTGAAGAAGCTGGTATAAAGATACGACTTTTAAACTTTGAACGGCGGTGAAAGAGACAGAATTCACTTCAAGGCAAACTGGATACTTTGTAAAGAAAAGGCCCGACTATAAAAAATACCCGAAATACGAAGAGAACTAAACTCGGCCAAAAATTTTCGGTGAGAGGAAAGTGTTTTTGGCCGATAAAATTCGGTACCAAAAAGAGTCGTGTGCCAAATACATGAAACTTTCTAGTCTTTGGTTTGTGTCCTTTTCAAATTTTTGAACCTTGGAGGTGGGCCTTTAACGGAATAAATAGAATCCGTCTCTCTCTTTCCAATTTAAAATGAAAAAAAAAAAAAAAAATTATTTCCAGAAGAATTCACTAAAAATTAAAGAATACGGGGGACCCTAAACCCTCCCCAGAACTTCCCCGGGGTAACGCGAAATTTTCGTTCCTTCCGAGTTTAGCGATTTGCGAAGCAAACTATTTGATCATTTAGCACGAGTGTTACGAATTTATGGCGATATTAATGATATCATCGCTGCAATTAGAATTAGATCATCATTATCACTGCTACATATGCATATTGCATAATCGTGAGGCTTTTGTGAAGTAAGAGTCTTGTAACGTTCTGAGCAATAGTTGCAAATTAAGTCACGTAAATAAGATATGGCATACGGCTTATTGCCCCAAATTTCCTTAGAGAACCCATTTCCCCATGAAAAACCGTGTGTTTTTGGAGGAAAAAAGGTCCTGAAGTAATTCGGGGCAAATAGGCCATATGCCACATCAATTCTACGTCCATCCAAATCTGAAGTCAGAACATACCCTTGCCGTTTGACATTTCCGACTTTTGGCCCTCCTAAGGCCCGAAATTGACAATCTGTATGGGTCAAAAAGACTTATAACTCGTAATGTGCAAACTATATGGGATTTTTCTTCAAAAATGTCATTGCAGGGTGTCTACTAAAATAGGCTGGCTAAAGTCAGTGCTTTTACAGTGCTTTTTCAGTACATTCCCGGGAAATTTAGTACCTCCTCAACAGAAAAATTCAGTACTTTGCAGTAACTCCATTTGACGAAATTCGAAAAATTCCAAACAATTAAATTTCTCGCTCAAATTACGACAAAAATGATAAAAACTCCGAACCCCCTTACGGAATTTGCGTACTTCTTCAGTACTTCCGGACTAACTTTAAAAAATCAGTACTATTTCCGGACTTACCGAGAAACTCCGGACTTGCAGACACCATTGGTATCAATTGGTACACCATTGGTATACGCATTGGTATAAATGAGGGGTTTTTCAGCATTAGAAAAAATGAAAGTAGGAACCATTTCAGACGCCAGAATCGTAGTTCACGTTTTTCAGCTTTCACCATGGTCGGTTACAACAGTCAAAAAGTAGAGATTCGATTTTCGCAGACATCATTTTCAGCCGACAACCCCGGTTTCCTGTCAGTCCGCAATAAACGCCACTTTTCTGGTCGACGCCCACGGCCCATCGAGCAGCTCAGATCCCGCGCGCCGGCCGGCTTTCCATCATTTTATCACCTTGCTCGTTGCTCCCCATTGTTCTCTCCACTGGTGAGCTGAGGCTCGTTAAGTTGAGGCTCAACGGTTTCAGATACGATTTCAGCCAGCTTAATAATCCTTTTTCCGGACCTACAGACAGGTACGGACCTGTCATAATAAAACTTTTATTTTCGGGGATTTAACATGTTTTTGCGGCAATCAGGCATGATGAATAATACTTGGATTCCTTTTAAGATGGTTTGACGGTCGCCCTTTTTTGTGTCAGAGCGATGTCGCTCTGACACCTGACCTGAATGGCGACCGTCGAATCACCTTTTAAGCTATTGAGTTGAACAATCAACTTCGGCGCGATACATTACGAATACGTCCGATATAAGTCAAATTTTAAAAAAACTAACTGCTTAGGTGGATTAGTTTGGAAAAATAGAAAAATTAGCCTCTAAATCAATAATCAAAGAGTTTACACGCCGACAAATCCTCAAAAATTTTAAATTAAAGGCAGTAATACGGTTTCGAGTTGACCACCGACATCGATACATTAAAATCGGTCCCTAATCGAAAACAATCCCTACTTCTGTCTTCATTTTACCAGAAAAAAAAGAAAAGTTTAAAAAATCCTGACTTTCTTGCAAAATGTCCGCACTTCTTCAGTACTTCCGGACCGCCCTTGAAAAATCAGTACTATTTCCGGACTTCGGATGACTTTTGGGGCGAACATTTTCATTTGTAATGATCGGTCTGCCGACGAAAATTGAGATGTTTTCGATAGTGTTAATGAATACCTTGCGTCACAGCAGGGAACCCAGGACCCACCGTTTTTACATCAGGAATAAAAACAGTTCGAAGTCTTCCAGGTTAATCGTCATGAATGATAACTGAGAATGAATATTACACGCCTACAGGCCGTCCGTAATAGGAGGATGGGAGGGAGAGGGACGTTGCCGTAAGAAAAAAACGAAGTGAGAACGTAACGGGGTCACAAGTTCGGGTGACTGATAAGAAGCAATAAAGCTACACCAGCTGTAAATGAATGGAGCCGTTTGGTTTGAGAGAGACTTTTAGGTCCAGCACGAATAGAGATCAAACAAGCGGGGAAAAAATCGTCATGCGTGAATCGAATTGGCTTCATCATCGAAACCTGCCATCGGCGCCGCGCCGCCTCAAAAACACATTAAAACTTAACGGCCGTGCTAAGGAAGAACGCCGTAAGAGGCTTCAGACGTTGCCATATTCACTTCAGTTAATATCAAATTTACTGGGGAAATGGATATGTTGCATGTGTGAGGAATTTGCGATTTTACTGTTGATTCTTATATAAAAATTCGCGAGAAACACGATGGTGCCCCTGGTTTTCTCTGAAATAAACTCCCAAGCTCAAAAAAAGCTCTAAAGTTGAGGCCAAAATGGAGGAGACATCCCACGCTATCCTGAGAGTCCACCTCTACATCAAAATAAACTCTCCATGCAAAGATAGGAAGCAAATACATCAGCAGGGTTGCCGTGTTTTCAGTTTTGGAGTCCCCAAATAAAGTGGCAGCCCTGTCAATGTATTTGCTCCCTATCTTTTGCATGGAGAGTTTGTCTTGATGTAGAGGTGGACTCTCAGGATAGCGTGGGATATCCCCTCCATTTTGGTCTCAACTTGAGAGCTTATTTTGAGCTTGGCAGTTGATTTCAGAGAAAACCAGTGGTACCATCGTGTTTCTCGCGAACTTTTACATATGAATCAACAGTCAAATCGCAAATTCCTCACATATACAACATCTCCATTGTTTTTAAATTTTTTAGACGATTTTTTTCGTGATTTAATCTAGAATATCTGGAAATTTCGAGGAGAAGTATGTAAAACTTTCCTCACGAATACACGTTTTATTCGAAGCACTTTGGCAACTCTGGAATGCTCATACGGCGTTTCTCCTTAACACGGCAGTTGAGGCGGCCTTACCTACCACCGACGTGAGAAAAGTTAACCTTTGTCCGGCGAGTGACTCATCCGTGCATTAGAATTATATTCGCCACTGCCCGTTTCGACACTTCGGTTTAATTGCGGATTGAGTCATGGTTTAAAATCGAACTATGCATCAGTATTCAGAACGTTAAAAAAAAAAAAAAAAAAACACCCGCGGATCAAAGTCAAAACAAACCGTTGAATGGACCAGCTCACAGTGGGGTCAAATGATGTCGCTTCATGTTAATCGTACAGGGGTATCTCTTGACTCCTTTCGATTTGGGACCAATTTTTTTACTGAAATTATTTGTAAAACTACGCCGAATAAAATAAAATTGACATACCGAAAGCGGCTACTGAAGATTGTCAACCTCGGCGCACTTGATAATCCTGTAAAAAGAAAAAGAAAAATTGAATTACCGATTAGTAAATCTTTATTAGAAAAATTAAAATCTGCTCAAGATTTCGACAATGTTGGAGTAATTCATTGATTTTAAATGCGATTACACTGGAATATAAAAATACGGATTCGAATTGATGTCGGAGAATTAGGATAAGAGGTCTCTGTCTTCATGATTTTTCCCCCGTGGATTACCTTAGGACAAATTTTCCAATATTTACGCGAGTTTCAAGTCGCTTTGGACAACTGTCTCGCATTTTTCCTCTCCCATAATTCATTTACTGAAAAGTTTCAACAAATCGGTTTCTTGAAACACGTGTACTTTAAATAGCGCGGGATCAGTTGAAATCGCACATTCATCACGAAAATATTGTTTCAACGTCTCGCTTCGATTTTCAAAATGAAACTCAAGGGTGTTAAATTTTTAAAGCTTCTCCCGTAGCTTCCTGGACGAGTCAATGCCCAAACAATTAAGGCATCCTTGAACTTAGGGTTGACGTGCAGCCAGCAGGGTCACAATTCTACTTTACGGCCTGGACTCAGTGCTTTTTACTCTCACAATTCAAGGCTAATTGTTTTCCTACCCTCTTACTGGTCATTTTGTGGGCTTGCTCGCTCGATCTGATAAGACCGAATACCCTCTTCTCCCTTGGCAGATTTTACTAGCCACCCCTAACCCCAGTGAGTCGAATTGTAAGTACACTCACTTACTGACTTCAGGCTATTATCACGGTGTTATCATGAGCAAAAATCTCCCGAGGGTTGAAAACGATGGCTTTATGGACCACGCCCTTCGAGAACAACGACAAGCTATGGACGCTTGGTATTCTCGGACTTTCTTCTGATATAATGTGCACAAGCAAGCCGAAATATGATCTTAAACAGGCGATATCTCGCAACGTTCCGTAGCTCTTGAAATATTCGCACATTTATTCGCTCTGCTGCAGTTTAAGTCTCGCGTGTAATAAAAGCGCGATTTTAACTGATCAGTACCTAGTCACATACTGCCGTGCTAAGGAAGAACGCCGTATGAATCTTCAGGCGTTGCCAAATTTCCTTTGATAAAACACGAATTTCCTGGTGAACTTATGAATATTTACCTCCCAATTTTTCACTTAATTTTGTTCGCGATTTCACCTTAAGTCCCTGAAAATTCCAAGGAAAAATATTCATATCTTTCCTCAAAAATAAACATTTTATTGAAGGAAATTTGGCAACTCTCGAATGTTCATACGGCGTTCTTCCTTAGCACAGCAGCATATCAGTATGAAAAAGGCGGTTTTAACCAATCGCGAGTAAAATTCAATGGTATAATTTGCGGAATAAACTCTTTCAAGAGATTGCGATGATTTAATCCTGTAGAAATACAGAGGTCAACGCTATTTTCCGACTAAAGACCCTGATGTGATCCCTGCCTATGGCAACCCTGCGGAACAGCTTCCTTAATTTTCCCTGAAATTGATCATTCCTTGATGAATCCCGGATTTTCCCGGTCTAGACACCGTGTCGAAAACCCTTCGCATCCTTACTTTTTTAGCCAGATGCCCGCACTCGATTCGAAGCCGGCGACCGGGCCGCGGAGCGATTCGACATTCCTCTCTCCGGCCGTCTCGCGGAGCACCAGGGTCGTCAAAATAACGGCGACCGACCGCATAGCGAATGCCGATGATCTCATAGCCGGGGAGGGAAGCGCGAGTGACGTCATGATGCAACTTCAATTAGCCCGAGGTTGCCGGCTCTGCGCGGGTCCTTCCCCGTTCCGCTGTCCCCGCGACGGACCCCTTTGAACCCGGGCCGCGGACCCCTCGGCCCAAGTTTAGACTCCGGCTCCACGCTGCATTAATTGGTCCCGCTCTCGCGACTGCCGAGCCCGGTTCCTCTTTTATGCCTCGCATCCTCTCCATCCCGGGTCCGCTCTTGTCTTCGCCTCCACCGACCTCATCGTCCATGCGAATGGACCAATAGGACTGCATTTTGCAATTTGGAACTATAATTCTGGCCCGGTTTAAAAACAACGTTTGTGCCATTAGTTTTCCTATGCACATAAGCGTTTTTTCAGATGAGCCAGAATTTATAGCTCCAAATTGCAAAATGCAGTCCAATACTCCCGTGCTAAGGAAAAACGACGTATGAGCAGGCCCGCCAGAAGGGTGGGGATACTGGGTCCCTGACACAATACTTCGACAGGGTGTCTAGTTTCTTTTCATGTTAGGAAACCCTGATTTTTGACTGCTAAATCCTGATTTCATAGTTGAGCCAAATCCTGACCATATCCTGATTTCTTGCGGAGAGCAAACATTTTTGCATAAGCTTATGCGAAAGCAGAACTCTAGAAATTTGGACGGCCGACTTTCTTCAAATACTGATTTTACGACCGATTTTTCCTCAAGTCTTGCTGAAATCGGGATTACATCCTGATTGACATCAAATCCTGATAGAATCGGGAAAATCCTGACGCTATAGACACCCTCTTTAAATAAGCATAAAACCTTTATCTTATATTTTCTCAAGTCAACGATTATTTTTGTTAGAGTCCCTTTATACCCAGAGTTAAGACAACTCGCTTTTGGTTGGGCCAGGGTTGGGCTGAAAGTGGCCTAAAAAAAAATCCAATTCTGATTGGTTCTCGCTCATGGAGGCCGAAACGAGTGCACCAAGATGGCGGTACCTCGAATGTCAACAAGAATAATGAAAATATTACCTAATTGTGGTTTATCAAGAGTAAATTGTTATTTCCATCGGTCCAAAATGAAAATAGATTAAGAAATTATTCACAAACCAATCCCATTTTCTTTTAAATTGATCAATTTTTTGATGTTGTTGTTTTTGTGTGACAGACATCGCAGGATTCCTGATCCTTATCCCTCAATATCGTTCGTTTGGGTGCACTCGTTTCGGCTAGAGTCCCTTTATACCCAGAGTTACGACAACTCGATTATCAGCTGACTGGCAGTCCTTGGCTGGCCATGGAAGCCGAAACGAGTGCACCCAAACGAACGATATTGAGGGATAAGGATCAGGAATCCTGCGATGTCTGTCACACAAAAACAACAACATCAACAAAGTGATCAATTAAAAAGAAAATGAGATTGGTTTGTGAATAATTTTTAATCTATTTTCATTTTGGACCTATGGAAATAACAATTTACTCTTGATAAACCACATTTAGGTAATATTTTCATTATTCTTGTTCACATTCGAGGTACCGCCATCTTGGTGCACTCGTTTCGGCCTCCATGAGCGAGAACCAATCAGAATTGGATTTTTTTTTAGGCCACTTTCAGCCCAATCCTGGCCCAACCAAAAGTGAGTTGTCGTAACTCTGGGTATAAAGGGACTCTAGTTTCGGCCTCCATGGCCAGCCAAGGCCGGCTGCCAGTCAGCTGATAATCGAGTTGTCTTAACTCTGGGTATAAAGGGACTCTAATTTTTGTTGCCCATTAAAGCCTATACTTTACGAAATGCATCAGGGTTTGGTCATTTTCGGGCTGACACTGGCCTAATCATGGGTCTAGAGGCTGATTTCTGAAGGTTGAAATTAGGCGACATTCAAATGTAGCTACGTCCTTTTGCGGGGGGGGGGGGGGGGGGGGGGGGGTGAATAATTAACCGCGAGCGGAGTCGTGAAAAACCCCGCGAATTGTTGAGGAGAGCCAGTATTTTTGCCAGGCTTATTCCTGCGCTTACCTCCAGTTGAAATTTAGCGATAATTCGTTTGACATTTAAACGCTTCCTCAAGGCACTCATTCACCTGCAGATAATCTCCCTTACATTATCTCAGGAGACGGACGCTGGACTGTTGTAAAACTTAACGACGAGTGAGCGGTGAAAAACCATTTGAAGCACCTTGATAAATGAACGCGCAATTCCGGAAAGAACGAGGGGAGAGGTGCATTTAAATGTGAAATTAATTACTCCGGAGTTCTGCCGTGCTAAGGAAGAACGGCGTTTGAGCCTTCAGACATTGCCAAGTTTTTTCCAATAAAAACCGAATTAACTGGGAAAATTAAGGAATTATCACCTAATTTGAGTTTTTTTTCAGGACTGCGATTTACTTATGAATGATCCGGAATAATTACTCCAGTACCTAAGTTAAATCCATTAATGGCTCTGACCAGAGCCATGTTACTCTTTCATCGGCGCTAATTTAACCTGTAAATTCGTTATTATTTCTGATACAGAGCTAATTTTAGGCGGCTATTCTCCGCCTGAGTGAAATTAACTCTAATCTGAGTGAGTTTTCAAAATGCGGGAATAATTATTCTGGAGCCATTTTTTAGCTCGGACTAACTCTGAGTAGCATACACTACTCCTGACCAGAATTTTTTTTAACAGAGTGAGATCCAATATTGTTCCTCTCGAATGAGCCCCAGTTGTCACAATCCCATTCAAGCTCAGAAGCCATTCATGACCTCGAAAAATGAGCATGAATGAACTCACGGCGACGATGCGCGATAACAAGAAGAGTAAACTATTTGTGGTCGCTAACTTGTTACCTACTCCGACTTTACATTCATGCAAAAGAGCGAGATATTAGTCTGAACCCAGATTGACAAAGCTTGTGTATTTCAAACTGGGTTAAGTAGGGGTCTAACAAAGCGGGTGGTTCAAGAAAACATTGTTTATTGGGAGCGAAATTTAAAGGAATTCGATCGCTAAATAAAATTAGATAATATTTGGGCATACGCATTAGGCAATAAAACATGAAAAAATAACTGACTAATTGAAAAATCAAGTCTTAGAATTAAACACATGAATCGTCAACGACAGCAGAAAATCCTCCGTTTTCAAAAAAAATTACAATAATATCTTGGTTTCCTCATCAATTTCCCTGACATGAAAATCGCTTGCAAAGTAAAGTTCCCAGACATGCCGAATTTTTGCAGATTCCATGAAGTTTTCCCTGATTTCCCTGACACACAAAGGAATTCCCTGATATTTCTCGATTTTCCCGGTCGCTAGACACCCTGTTTCCAGGGTTGCCACGGAGGATAAAAAATGCAATTCCCTGACATACACATACCCCTGATTCCTCTGTTACATTTTCGTGAAATTCCTTGAAAATTTAAAATATACTAGATGGTTAAGAAGACACAATTTCAATTACTTTTCACTGAAAATCTACTGTTCGAAACATCAACTATAGTCTAGAAAGCAAATAAAGGTGACTTGACAGTTTTTCCCAGACATTTTCGTGATTTTCCCTGACATTTCCCGGTTTTTCCTAGAGTGCCTGTATAGCGAGAGTATGGGCAGATCGCTTCATGGAGGGCTTAGGACCCAAAAGTGCTCAAAAGTGCTTCTAACCAACTTCTAAAGCACAAAATTTCACTGCCAGTCTGCAGATTCCAAATTTAACCAAGATGGCCAAGAATGTACAGAAATGAGCGTTCTTCCGCAAAAATGAGTAAATTTATGCAAAAACTGAGTCAAGTACGTGCTGCATAAACGACGCTTCGTAGCAATAGCATTGATAAATCGTTCTGGATGGTTGAAATTCATAAGTTGGCTGCATTTCTGGGCCCTAACTTCATTCGCAGAAACATCGGTAAGGGTCTGATGAATTTTCGGAGTTTCACATCTGTCCATACTCTATTTTTCCTGCCTGTGGCAACTCTGTGTATCGGATGATTGTTGCGAGTTGCACACGCATCCTCCACAGTATCGTCGTAATCTGATGGAAAATGAAATTTCACGTCACAGCAGATGGAAATTTTACGAAATTTCTTTTGAGAGTGGGCTCGAGCAACAGTGAAAGGAAACAAGAGTGCTCGCTCGCTCGCCACCACGGCGGCGGAGTCAAGCTTTGGGGTTCGTTTGCAGGGCGCGCGTGTTCGTGTGTGCACTCCGCACCGGGATTGTGCATGCACCTGCATTTATGAGCGCACGCGCGCACCACCCCTCCCCTCCCGTCAGATCCTCTCGTTCCGGGATCAATCCTCTCTCGGCGACACGAAAATGAGGCATAGGTACCTCACTCGGAGACAAACACGGCTCGTGTTACTCGAAAATACTCTACCGTGCGACGCAAAAACGCCATTTTACATTTTTAGGGAACAATGTATCATAACAGAAAAACTTGTGCACCTTGGGACAATGTTATAACAGAATGGAGATGTTGCATGTGTGAGGAATTTGCGATTTGACTGTTGATTCTTTTGTAAAAGTTCGCGAGAAACACGATGGTGCCACTGATTTTCTCTGAAATCATCTCCCAAGCTCAATAAAAGCTCTCCAGTTGAGGCCAAAATGGAGGGAATATCCCACGCTATCCAGAGAGTCCACCTCTACATCAAGAAAAACTCTCCATGCAAAGATAGGGAGCAAATACATTAGCAGGGCTGCCGTGTTTTCAGTTTTGGAGTCCCCAACTAAAGTGACAGCCCTGTCAATGTATTTGCTCCCTATCTTTGCATGGAGAGTTTGTCTTGATGTAGACGCTAACTCTCAGGGTAAGGTGGGATATCCCCTCCATTTTGGCCTCACTTTGAGAGCTTTTTTGAGCTTGGAAGTTGACTTCAGAGAAAACCAGTGGCACCATCGTGTTTCTCGCGAACTTTTACATCAGAATCAACAGTCAAATCGCAAATCCCTCACACATGCAACATCTCCCATGCTTTCGCTACCACTATGAGGAACTTAACCTAAAAATTTGAGGGCCTGGGGAAAACAGTTTTTATTTTATGAAGTGTCAAGTTCCAAAAACGAGGGAAAATCTTGCTGGATTTACGGCGTTCTTGCTTAGCACGGCAGTACTAGAGTCCATCTATAGAGAGAGTTTGGACAACGCTGCTGATGGATGTCGAAAAATCCGCAGTCTTCGCCAATATCGGCCCTCAGATCGATGATTAGGCCGAAAGAATTGGACCTAAAAAGATACGGGAAATGAGCAAATCTTGATTGATTGCAAATCTGATGCATTCCGTAAAAAAATAGACTGACGGAACCCGTATTTTGGGGCAAAAATTGAATTTATGTGTGGATTTTTGTACATTTCCACCAATACCCAAATTAAATGACTACGTTTTACGCGTTCTTAAACGGGCTACTATACTGACCGCGTGTTCGACGCGTGCACAACGTCTCTTTCTCTCTCTGGCTACGACTTTAACGGGGATTCAAGCGTGATCCTCCGTTTAAGGAGAAGAAAAAAAAAGAGGTCGAAAAGGAGAAACGAGAACAGTGCACGTGAAGCCGACGACGACGGTTCATTTCAACAATGCTGGGTTTAAAATAGCCACTTTCAGTCAAGCTCAGAAGTAAATTTAGGTGCTTGGGCATTGATTAAATGAGTTTTTTTCACGATTTCCCCCCTTGCCTCTCCTTAGGGGCAGCGTGGCTTCCACGACCGCTAAAACCGTCACTTTCAGACTACAAACTGTTCCGGAACGCCGTATGAACTTTAGGTGAAGTTGCGAACAAAATTACCTGAAAAATGGGAACAGGGTGTCTTTTAAAACGGGCTAGTCAAAAATCAGTACTTTTCCGATACTTTTTCAGTACATTACCAAGAAATTCAGTACCTAACATCCAGTAATTTTTCAGTACTTCAAAATGACGAGATTCGAAACATTTCAAAAATTTGATAGTTCCCGCTCAAATTGCGGCAAATATGACACAAAATGAAAAAATCCCGGACCTACTTTCGGAATTTCCTCACCTTTTCAGTACCTACTTCCGGACCGGCCCTTAAAAAATCAGTACTATTCCGGACTTGCAGATACCCTGGGGGCGGAAAATATTCATGAGTTTACCAGAAAATTCGTGTTTTATCAAAGGAAATTTGGCAACGCCTGAAGGTTCATACGGCGTTTTTCCATAGCACGGCAGTAAAGGAACCCTTCACCGGGTTTCGTGAGGGCGCTGCTGCGAGGCGCGATAAAACCGCATTATAAGAACCTCCGAAGGCGGGCGCACCAGAAGGGGGAGGGGGGAGGCGCCCTCCCCGTTGCTGTGGCAACACTGTTGCGACCGAAAATACAACACTTTCGCCCGCCCCTCCCGCCGCGTATGTGGAGGGCCCGAAATGGCTCTGCTCGATTCACTCGATTGTTATTTCATAACAGGTTTATCCCGCGTCGCGTCGCGACGCTGCTCCTGTCAATGAACGCCCAACGCGAAACGGACGGCGCACAGTGGACCGGGTCAATTGGAGAGGTCGGACATGAAATTTTTAACCAAAACTGCAAATTCCGATGTTTACTTCGTCACATTTTAAATTTTAAAGAGTGCTTCCGACAGAAAATTTTACGAGAAAACCAATGGAACCACTTTAAGAACCTTAAAATTTTGTATAAACAGAATTCAAAGTGGTTAAAGTTTCCAAATTTTGTCCGACCTTTCCTATTGACTCGATCCACTGTGCGGCGACTGTGTAGCGACGCGACGTTGCCGCAGTGTGCGGAAATGGAAAATTTAAAGTCGTTCTTCGATACAATAGAATTTCCGTAACAGGAGTCTGGCAATTTTCAAAAAAAATTCCCTGACATTTCTCTGACAGAAACGGCCAAAATACCGGGGAAAAATTCAAAGTTCCCTGACGGAAAAAAGAATTCCCTGGCAAAAAGGAAGAAATTCCTAATTTTTGACACGTTTGAACTGATTTGATGTACCTAAGTGAGAATTTTTTTCATGATTTAGGAATATACTGTAATAAATAGAGCAAAATATATGACGCCTAAACTTGTGGGAGGTATTTTTGCCTCATTGTTAAAATTTAAAATGAATCAGCAGAAATGTTGGTCAAAATTTTCTCAATAGCAAAATTTGCGAAACACTTTCCGAAAAATCCGTGTTTTTCAATTTCCCTGACACGAAAATCGTTTGCAAAATAAAATTCCCTGACATGCCGAATATGTGCAGATTCCCTGACGTTTTCCCTGACATTTCCCAGTCACTAGACACCCGGAGCAATTTCTTGATTTCCCAATACCCTGACTTTCCTTTGACTTCTCTTACTCTTCCCTGTCTCCGAAATCTATGTCTATCTAGCTTGAGAATTCTGGAGTGCCTATAAATTTTCCAGGTCCCTTCTTATTAGTGTGGCCCTCTCTCACTAACCAAAGATACTCTATTAGGTAGGTTTTTCAAGTTTTAGGGGCCCCAGGGCCACCTGTTAAATTACTGGGGTGTTGAAGCACCCTAGCACCCCTGGCTAGACCACCTTTGTGCACAATTTCCAAATACCCTGCCTTTCCATCACTCTCGAACGATATTCCTCTTCAGAATTTTTCTTTCGATTATCTGACTTCTGCAGAATATATCTGCCCGGCTAATGAATGCCATGCCATATGAGCCTACGGACATTGCCAAAACTTCTGAGTAAAATAGAAATTTTTAGGGAGCCCGAAAGAATATACTCCTTGCAATGTTTGGAAAATTGTATTCCGCCAAAATTTCTGAGATTAAATAAGAATTTTTAGGGAAAGGGAACCTTAATGAACATTTTTCTTGGAATGTTGGGAGAATTTGGTTCACTTTCACACCTAAGTTATCAGAATATTTCAAGAGAAAATCTTCGGGACCCTCCTCAAAAATGAACAATTTGTCAGAGGAAATTTAGCAACCTTCAAAAGTTCATACAGCATTTTCCCTAAGCACTGCAACAAGGACAAATGTCCGCAACTGAAGTTTGATAAAAGAAAAACAGTCAGGGTCTCCAAATTTCTCATTTAAATAATGTTACAACGGTGGAAAAGGCCAATTCAAAGGGGGACAAACTTATTTTTTTCCTCCCTTTTTTACTTGGTGGGTCTACTGGGAGAACTGATTGGATTATAAATTTTGATAAGAACTAAAGAGGCCACTTAGATTTGGGGGAAGGCTTGAAACTTCAGGCACCTATTGGCCACTTCAACAAAGTAGCTTCTTTCTCAACATTTGATGCATATAGGACTTGAAGATCTGTCCTCCCTTCATTAAGTCAAAGTAATGTAGGATGCAACTAGGCCTCCCGTTACAAATTGGATGTTACTCTAGTGCCTGATACAATTTCATCCTATCATTAATCCTGCTTCAAGCCATGCGTAAGGTGAGAGCAGATATTACCTACGGTAAGGTAGGGTCAGCATATGTCAACAGGGCATGTGAAGGGGAAGCAACGGGCAACTACCTTCTACATTACTCTGCGAACATGTCACAGGCACAGGACATTTCGTAGGTATAGGTACCAAAAGCTAACTTCACTGGGTTGGATGATGCAGAGAATCGCAGGGTAATAGATCGGAATTTGTGGGCGCGAATGACTCTTGAGGATTAAATCATACTTAAACTGGGCCTTAACTGATAACCTCAACTTCGGTGATAATTAAATAAGCTGAAAGCGAAGCTACTTAGCATTGACTTCACTGCTAATACAGGTTAAGAAAACAAGGATGGAGAACATTCATGGAGAAGCGAGAGATGACGAAAGATAAGGGTGAAAGCATAGCTGCTAACAGCGAAAAATTTCAGCAATCAGCGGCAAAATTTAGTGATAAAAATGCCGGTTGCATGAAGCTTCTGACACACCCCTTCCAGCTATGCGAGTTCCGACTGAGAACACGATCAAGCTTGAAGCACCGAGGAAAGGACGCAAGTTCGAAGGAGAGGAGAGTGAGATTATCACGGACGTTACCGTAGGCAGATCGAAAGTTAAAAAGGTAATACTGACCAAAACATGAATAAACGTCGGCAGGATGGGTATTTTGTCCTCTGTAATTCCACTTTAACTTGACAAAACTAAAATTATCACCACAGCACTACACGACACTCCAACCCAGCGACCGAGCAACTAACATCCGCGATTCCGCGGCGCGCTCTTCCCGTGTGTAAACATCCTCCCTTTTCTTCTCCGATTTCAAAATGGCCGCTATCATTGTCACCAACTTGATGAGATCAAAAGAGCTAATATTAATTTATATTCGTTATCGTTAATGGATTTTCAGTTACCTTGCGTGTGATTTTAAACCTCAAATGTTGTATTTTAAGGCATTTGGCTACATTTTTGCGGGATAGAGGAATAATATAAATGAAAAATAACGACTTCAAGAAAACAAAAAAATCAGTTGTTTTGTTTCAATGTTACTTACTTGGATGAAATGGATTATACGAATTTTACCCGCGAAAGTCAATTCCTGGGGCTTGGGTTGCACAAGTGAGATAAAAAATGTGAAAGACTGGACATTTCCATGAAATATTCCATGAAAATTCTCCAAGTTGTGAAAAAAAGAGAAAAATGTGAATTATAGTGTCAGGCAGGAGTATGCAACACGCACTAAAAACATCAAGCAAAGACCATATCTCTTTCACTTAATGTCAAGAAATATTTTTCAACATCTCTTATTTTTTTTAAGTATTATGAAATATTATGATTGAAATTTCATAATTTAATTTATCATAAAAAATTGCAACCTTGCCTAGGGTAGCCAACAGCATTCGAAACTCACAGGCGCCGACGCGCCAACAATGAGGCCCAGCCCTATAAATTGCCCCTACTCCCTCCAAAAACAAATCCCAATTTCTCTGTTTGGTGATTTTACGAAATGTCCCCCAAGTTACAGTTAACAGTCTGTAACTAAAACATCTTACGTCTAACTTTTCACTAAATGCGCCGTGATTTTTAGACAAAAAGTAAATTTGGCCCCTTAAAAGTCTTCGATGGCCCCTAAAAATCAAGCTTGATGCGCCACATAGCTCCTGAAACTCAAAGGCGAGTTTCGAACACTGGTATCCAAGCTTTTTCGCTTTCACCAAAGTTAAGTAAGTATGCACTTATGGTAAATCACAGCTGTGACTTTGATACACAACCACTTGCAATTTTGACTTGGGTTTTTTTTTTTTCAAAAAATTGGATCGTCAGGTGATAGACTTATATTTCAAGTGTATATGATTTTTGAAGTTACCTAGGCCAAAAATAAAGTCAAAAGCATGGCCGAAAAAATTGTACGGATCTATGACAATAAAACTGCTTGATAAAATTGAAAAATTTGATCAAACACTCGTCAGATATACTGTAAGACCTCGATTTATTATGTATCACAGCACTGGCGAATCAATCCGATAAAACGCAAAACCCCTTAAATTGCCATCTGATAAATTAAGGTCTTACTGTTGATTGACCTTCTGACCATCCTATTTTATCGAAATCACCCAGGTGAAACTCATCTTAGTCATGTATTGGTATGTTATTGATATACAAGCCCTGGATTCACCTTTACACAATTATAAAATTGAAGCCATGAAAAAAGTGTTTAAGTTTTACAAAAGAGATTCCCTTCAATTTTGCTCATAGGTTGATTGGCAAGAGAAAAATGTAAATAAAAAATTATACACATAATAAGAGAGGTTTGATGAGAATATTTATTTTCATAGTTAAAAAGCTTAAAAAATATGTGAGCTTCTAAAGCACCTCGAAAAATAAGACAAAGTTAATACATTAGAATGGTAGTATTACAAATTGATAAAAAATTGTTTGTGGATACAAAAAATTAGGGAATGATTCAAACTGTTACAAAAATTGGAAATGTTGTATGAAATGTTATCACAATGAATAGAATCCAAAAACAAGTTCTGTTTGCTGGCTTTAGAAATACTCTGAATTTGAACGATTTCTTTGGGTTGGAAGGTAAAAAAAATAGAAGTATGTTCACTAATATAGTACAATTTGGATTGAATTTTTCAAAAATAAACAAAGAGTATTCCAATGTACCTTGATTGTGCAACTATTTTTACCTCGCAAATATGAACTGATCATCTAAACAAGATACATTCAAGACAAAAATTGCCTCTGTAATTTTAATTTTTTGCATGATTTCAGTGTTTTCATTGCAAAGAATTTAAGTTGTACAATCCTAGCAACGTTGACAAAATGCAATCCATTTGACAGTCTTGATCAAGAAGAATGACGCCTGAAAAGGCATTGAAAGTGAAAGACAGATGAAAAATTAATGACACATTTATGATGTTTTTCTCCTTTTTGCGGGGCGCTGAGAAGAGGGATCATTTTCTTTATTCTGAGACTGGACTCTAGATCTGTTCCCTTGTGAAGAAGCTGTGGTATTGTTTGACACATCATCTTCCTAAAATCAAGAAAAGAAGAACAAATAATATTACGTACTCTGGAAGAGAAATTCTTAGAAACTTAAAGTAAAGATGATGCATTTGAGTTGTGTATAAAAAATAAGTTCTAGATACGTTTTATAAAAATTGAAGCCTTCGATAAATTAGAAAGGTAAGTGACATTTTGAAAGAAAAGTTTAAACTTTAATCAATTGACACACAGCTGAACAAGCAGAGCTGCGAATTGAGTTTTTAACGTCTATATATTGGCCAAGGTTGCTGTGAAACAAAATTTGTAAAAAATCAACAATATTTCAATTCTTTCAAAACAGTCCTGCATTTTGATAGCGAAGCGTATTTCGTCTGCAATGTTTTAAAATCTCCGCTCCTATTTTATATTTTTAAAGGAGAACAGATCTACATCATTCCTAGAAGTTTTTACAACAATTGCTTTGCACAGAGAAGAACAATTACGGAAGTTTTTAAGAATTGATGCTGAGTAGTTCTCCATTTAAAAAATATAGTATGACAGAAAGTCGGTAATGTCGCAAACCCATATACGTCGTTTGGGAGTTTTACCATTGATTTCTTTCATCCACAAAAAGTTTCCATTGTGCTTCTGTTAAGTCCAATAAATCTTTATTGAATCACTCTGTTTCATTTTCCTGATCATGATTCCTGACATGATTAAGGAAGATATGATGTTCTGAAGTCGTTTCATTTATCACATAAGATAATTCAACTTAAATGGAACTCAATTAAATGGATTAAAAACGTTGGGTTTAAGGAAAGTTTTTGCCTCCCTTTTTAATTCTACACCATTAATTTGCATTAAATAATTTCTCAATGATAGTGAGGTAGAGAGGCAAGTAGTTTTTGCTTATTTTCAGTCTTTTTGGTCTTGGCTTTCTTAACTTTTTTAATTGATGTTGTGGAATTTCTCAGGAAAGTCACTATGAGTGAACATTTGAAAGTGGCACAGGCAGACTGGAGTAAAAATGAGCGAGACAGTCAAGTGATATGATGCTTTAAAAAAAAACTGGGACTTACTTCATTCTCTTCATTTTGTTGGTTGAGAACTTCTTGGCACTTTTTGACGTTAAGTCTAAAATCTCTGGTAACAGTAAGTTTCAAGTTGAGTGATAAGGCAGTATCCTGAATTAGAACAATAAAACAATGCAAGGAATTAGTACATTGTTAAAATTATGTGCTTTGATTCATTACGAAGTTCCCAAATTCTTGCATGATAATTTCATTTTCATGAAAATGAGCTGATCTATTGCCTATATTTTGAAGTGTCCGAAATCCAAAACACTCCAGGAGAAGAAACTGATAATATTTTCAAATAATCCGTTATTCTTGCAGACAAATGTAAATACATTTTACGGAATTTCAAAGTCCAAATTTAATGGTCAATACTACTAGAGTAGTCAAGTCAACTTTCTGTAAAACTTGCCGAATTATTGTGTTGTGTTTACAACGGACATGTTAATGACTAGACCCATAGATAAACAATGATACAAGAGAAAGTTTTTGCACAAAAGGAGAAAGATACTAGACAATGCATCTTCATGAGAGTAAAAATTTCAACTGGAAAAAAGTTTACCTTGCTTTTGGTGCTTAGGTTAGTGACATACTGTTGAAAATTTTCAAGCTCAGCCACCAGCTTAGGAATGAAAATGGTTTGCTTCTTGGCAACATTTTTCAGTTTTGCATTGGTTGTTGATTCCTGAGATGAGAGAAAAACATTAGCAATAAATAATAATTACTAGATAACAAGGATGCAGTTAGAAAAAAGGGACAAATAGGAACCATTCAATTTTGCGCCGTTGATACTGCTTGATCTAACAAATTTTCTGTTTGTCAGTGAAATTTTAGGCAATAATTTCTTGCACCATGATCACATCTATTATCTACACTATTTTAGCTAATTAAACCAATGCTCCCTGTTTTTTTCCTTTCTGATGAAAGACATCAGTATCTTGTCTGGCGTTCAAGATGAACCCATCATCTTGATGCATTCCAACTTAATGCACCAAAATTAGACAGTAGGAAGATTGACATATGAAAATAACACTTCTCTTGCAGAAAAAAGGACCTGAAATTATTTTATAACACACACTCATGCTGTTACATCTCTACATTGACTTAGGAGATGAAATAAAGGCATTTTCTGTTATTGGTCAAGCTATAATGAGACTAGGTTGCACAAAAACAGTTGGACGGTGGACACATGGGTATTGAAGAAAGAGGAAATTTTAGATTCCTGACTTCTCATCCCCTCTTTTCGTAAAATAGACTTGCTTACAATCATTTATGAAATCAAGCAAATGAGGAAAATACAGCCGAGAGTATCGGATATGAACTTTGATGAACGTAAAAAAACTTACCTCAATATGGAGAAGGAGGTCACCTATTTGAGATGATAGAGTCGATCCAGCGAGTTTGACTAATTTTTCAAATCTAGCAGAAAAGAGGCACAAATAAGTCAGAAAATATAACTTGATGAAATTTTGTGAAATACGATTTATGACAGAGAGATTAAGGTGTTTGAATAAAATTCAGGGGAGAGCTTTCTTCCCTCTTGCATTTTCATTTTTTCTAATTCAAAACAAAAATTATATTTTCCTGAAGAGTTGAAACTTAACAGTTATCATAAATGCAAAGAATTTACAGATATGCCAAAATAATACCTATATTTACTTCAAATCAGAACTGACTCTCTCAAGGCTTAGCGATTTTTTGACTAGAAAAAATTTACTCTACTCAAAACCTCATGAATGAAAGGCCTTTAGGCGCTCAAACTGAAAAAAATAAACTTTGATTTAACATTATTTGATTAGAAATTTTGAAACAATGCGATGGAGATTTGAAGATTGAGTTAAGCTATAAATAATTAGAATTGGAAAATTATCATACTTCGCAGTACGATGAACCAGATTCTGAGGTGTGGCACGTGTGACAAAATGCTTAGTTAGACTAGTGATGACTGCATAGTAACGTGTGAGCATTTTGACTAGAATTTCTGAATTGGGTCCATTTGAAACTTGGACAGTGGAAAGTGAATGAGCGACAACACCTATTATCGCCAGCTGATGAGACACCTCTCGTTCTAGGATATTAAGAACTTCTTCTCCTGAGAAAATGAAAACATCAATTATAATAAAACACATTAGCTGCTAAACAGGTCCTAGTAATTGGCTTATCTTTTTTTTCCTTTTTCAACCGATCATCTGACACTGGAAAGTTTTTAAAGGTAAATTTGATGAGAATAAAGAGTGCTCAAACTTCCATTGCTGAGTATGAAGATGGTGGTTGAAAGTTATCAAAAATAACAACTTCACAACAATAAATTGAAATTTAATAGCTATTCAATATTCAAGAGTTGGATGACAAAATGAATATGATCTGATAGTCAGAAGTTCTTATTCATGGCAGGTTTGTATTTAAGAAAGAGAAAAAAACTGTGATTAAATCTGAGTTCCATTATGGTAAAATAACCATACAATTGTTAATAAATAGTCTATGTGCTACAGGCTACAGCCTGTTCAGATTTTTTGCTTCATGGGATCTCAAGTCAAATCAGTTTTGGTGTTTATTTTTTCTGAAATGCGATTTTTCTGTTATTTTAAGACATTTGGACTTCATTTTGCAATTAGGAACTACAATTTTTAGCTCAGTTTAAAAAAACATACATAGCACTAGTTTCCCTATGGACATAAACGGAGACGCGCCGTTTTGCATTCTGGCCATCAATATCTTCTTGAAGGAACTCCAAGGACCAGGACATTAAAATTTACAAACAATCAGCAATTACTAGAAACCAAACAGGAGCAAATTAGATAATGAAAAAATTGAACTTACTTGGTTGAGAATCAATTGTGGATATAGTAATGGGTGCATGGGGTAAGAGAGCCAAATGGGCTTTCAAAAGCGCGATGACACCATCAACATATTCAATTCGTTTCATTAAAGTCTCACAGAGTAGAGGCAAAATGAGGAGCATGTTACCCTCAGTAATCATTTTGAATTCTTTTCTAATCGTTTCAACTTCAGCCTGCCATCAAAAAAAAGAAGAAAAAAGAGATAAATGGTAAATGTAATACATTCTAAGCTGTTTAAAAAATTAGAGAGATTGTTTAAACATGTAATAAAACGAATCAGCAGCATATAAAAGGCAAACAAAAGACCATTATAACACACCTAAGTTTCATGCAGAACACATTCATCATGACATTAGCTTCCAAACTTAACGTATGCTTTTGCAACTTAGATCGGTATCGGTCTATTTATAAAACCAGTTTTGGACATGACTAGAGCTTGCTTAACACTTTTAATCCTCAACCTTAAATACACGGAGCTAGAAAACTTAGAAAAATAAAGAGGGGGAAAAAGGAGAAAAAAGCAATTTCCATTGCGAAGCATACTCAGATTAGTTGAGTGCCCTATTTGACTAAAGTTGACTAACCCAACTTTGGTTTTCTGGTGGCAAATATTTTGGATTAACAAATCCGGCAGACACAGTTTCTATTCTGATTTTTTGTTACTGTCAATATTTCGACTTTTAAAATTGATGAGATAACGTAGGTTGCTATTTTCTCCCAACAGAGGGCAAAAAAAAGTATCTGCAACCAATTACATTCTAATATTCCGTAATTTTCTATCCAGCATCCCTGTCAAAAAATTTAAAATTTTGAAAATTGTCTGAGATTGCTAGATAATCCACCGATTTCATCTGGTCTTAAAAAATTTTCTGGCAAATCTGTTTCCAAGTTTTTTCAGTCACTGGCATCACTGTCATTTGATAATTTGAAACAGCGCAAAAAAGTATTTTAAAGGCACATGAAATGGGTTTCACCAGTCAATTTGAATAAATTGGGGAAGAGTAAAATGCTTAACTTACTTCGTTGATTGTACCAAACAGGGTGTTGAACTGTGTCGCAAAATTATCATACAGCAATGTTTCAGTCTTGCACTTATTGTACAATCGCATTAAAACATGGATGAATTGCTTGGCGTCTGTGATTACACTTAGTGTGTTATTCTCTGCAAACTCAGTTGCCCACTCTAAAGCCTGAATTCAGAGAAATTAAAGTAAGTGATTACTTGCGACTTTTTTTTCTTTCTTTTGTCGAAACTCACAATAATTCAATTCAGAAGTGAATAAATAAATAAATAAATGATGTTTCATACAAAAAAATACCAATGAGGAGAAAATTAAACCTATTTAGTGTAGATAAAAAACTATTTCTGGTGGGCTTAACCTTTGCAATTAATTGAGAGGTTCTTGCTTGTATTTAAGCAAAAATTCATAGCCATCTGCTGTCCATGGATTTCATTTACACTGAGAGACTACGTAGCATGAAACGTGCGGAGTGAAAAGTTCACTAGAAAAATGAGACAAGAAATACACACTTTAGGAGAACAGCTATAAAATTTTGTTGCGTGGATTTGAAGCACTGAAATTTGGTGTAGTACATCAATAACAGTTTTTACTTTCTGGTAACATTCCGTGCTAATAAAAACGGCCGTACAAGAATTCAAATATTGCCAAATTTTCCTCTAAAAAACATTTGTTTTTAAAGAAAGTTACGGGTGTTTTCCCTAGAAATTTTCTGACACTTAAGATAGAAGTACGAACAAAGTTTTGTGGAAAATTGAAGAGAGAGCACTTGCGAATTTCCAAAAAATTTGTGTTGTGTTAAAAAAAATTTGGCAACGACTGAAGGCTCATACGGCGTTCTTCCTTAGCACAGCAGTGCATTACTATAGAACTGGCAGCCAGGGCGAAGTTTGCTCGAGTTTGCTCTGGGATCCTCTTCGTATTGAGAATGGCAACTTAATAAAAATACAAAAAACCATGATTAAATAAATTACTTGTTCAGTGTCTGGGTGCACAGACAAGAAATGATTCGTCAGTATGGAAAGAGCAGAGACAACTGTTTGCTCCAATTTCTTGATCTCAACATCATCATCTTCATCATCTGAATCTTGCTGTCTGATTATGAAGCGGAGAATCTCCTTGTAACATTTCAGGATCATAATGAGTTGAACATTGTAATCATTGCCTCGACTAACATCAACTAGAAACACAGCATTGTAGATTAGAGATTAGTTGAATTTTGTGACAAATAATGAGTAGGATACAAAGTCACTCATGGCATTTCATGAAATATTATCACCAAAAGGGATTACAAACCACCTGTGCCACCTCCACCACTGTTCTTGTGCATGGTACGTAAATTGTATTTATTGATACCTCGCTACAAACCCTGCTCACAGTGGGCACCGAACCAGAGTGTAAATTTCCTTCCCTTTCATGAATTTTCTACAAGAAATGCATGTAAGAGGACCAGCTCATTACAGAACCTGTTCAACACCAAAATTGTTTCACTGCCGGACTCACAGGTATCGCAAGGTAAAAATTTTGGCGTTAGCATATTTGCATAAAAAATGAATCATGGGTATTTCCATTCTATTTTGTTCTAATAAGGGACGTAATTTTACAGTTTAATTAAAAATGATATTAAGCCCTAAACAAACAACATTGAAGGTTTAAATGATTTCAAAAGTGAAACTGCAGGAACGTGTATCTCTTCAGCAGTGCTTAAAAATCTCTGCTTTCATTTTATTTTATCAAAAGAGAATGAACCAGCGCTGTTGCTTGGAATTTTCACACAGAGACGGAAAAACAAGGAAGTTTCCAAGGAATGGCGTTGAGAATTTTCTCATTTGAAAAATAAAGTTGACAGATAGTTTGCAACATTGCAAACTGTGGTACATGTTTCTGTAGTTTCACTGTTGGTTTGTCCCTAAAACTGGGTATGTACTTTTTTCACAGGTGCAAAATTCAAACCGCCAAAATGCCTGTTTGATTTGAAGTTTTTAGATTAAAATCTTTGTAAGACACTCCTCTATGAGATACTACCATCAACTCAGTTTTTCAGGACTAAAATCGGTTTTTCTGTAGACAGTGGCTTACAAATTTAGAAGTAGCACTGTCAACTGATTCATTGTTCAAATCAACTTCTCACGCTTTGAAGCACCTTTTTTGTGGAGTGTCAGTTAATGGTAATGAATTTGTTTGTATAATGATATAATATTAAGTACCTGCTTCGGTTAAGAACTGCGAGAAAATGTTCAAATGATTCGTAGTGACGATGGTTACGATTTCTGACCAACATTCCAAACACATAGCAGCAGTGCCAACATCACTGATTTCGATCAACTCGTCCCAGGATGACAGACAATGCTTGAATAATAATCTGAAAATGAGGATTTGAAGTTAAATGCAAGAAAAAAATGGATTAGTGTCGTTAAGGTTACAAAATGCCTCATCAAAAGAGTAGATAGGACCCCATAAATTTCTGATTTTTCAGTGACTCAGAATGCTCTGTTTGCAGCTTTGCCGATAGTTTGCCAAGTCAAGCAATGGGTGCAATGAAATGTTGTCAAGCTATCTGTAATGAATCTATGGCTTTTTATTTACAGTGAGACTTCAATTTATCAGATCGCGACTTAACGGATCAATTTTCTCATCTTTTCAAGGGCTTTAATCCGATTCGAATTAACAGATTCAGTGATTTAAAGGATCGATTTGTCAGTCCATTGAAATCCAATAAATTGAGATTTTACTGTAGCTCTGAACATTACAATATTTTTTTTATTTTACGTTATCTTTCTATAATAGCAGCCTTTTTTCTAAAAACTAAACAATTAGGTGTAAACTGGAAAATGAGCTCCAAATATTCCAACTGATTTCAACCAGGCTAAAAAAGGTAAAAAAAATATAAGAATGAAAGCATCAGTTCTGGGGAGAAAAACTTTGTCGGGAATGTAGTTAGTTTTTTACCAAAGCTCTACTAAGCAGAAACATGGTGAAAATGGTGCAAGTGGAAACTTACTTAGCAATTTCACAGAACTGTTTAAAGTAGGTTCTAGATTTGCTTTCTGTTTTCATCCGCTGGATGGCATCTAGGGTGCTCTGCATTGCATATACATGGAGAGGTTTTTTTGATCTTATTGAAGTGATTGCTTCATTTTCCGGGTCTGAATTTTTCCTGAAACCCAAAATCAGTTATACATTCAATTTTCAATTGAAAATTTGAAAAAAAAATTGTGACGAAACAAGCGAAAAAAAGCCGATTGGTAGATGATCCGTTTATAAATGGACCGCACTTCAGAATTGAAAACTACAATTTCTGGCTCATTTGTAAGAAAATTAAGTGCAGAGGGAAACTAATGGTACATACGTTGTTCCTAAAATGACCCAGATATTGTAGTTCCCACACTGCAAAATGCAGTCCAAATATTTAGGTAATACCTTTCCCAAGTACTCTAAGTCATGAGTTCATAAAAGTTTGGGAAGATGTTGAGGGAGGAGAAGGTGCTAAAAGTCAAATTAATAGGTTGTTGCGAGTGATTCAGGTGAGACCTCTAACCAAACCTCATTGCTTAGCTGCGCCCTTTATCATTCAAGTAGAGGGAACCGATTGCACAGCCACATCTAGGAAAGAATGGCTGCACCTACACTAGCAGACGATTAGTTGTCCCTCGTACTCAGGAATGCATATTGTCTGCACTGCTTCAGTCATATTTGTATGAATATTGATATTTATAAGTTCATGGGAGAACCATCGCAGTATGTCTGAATATTTTAGTGTCTTTTCTTACTAATGTACAGAAAAATCACGGGAAATTTCAGGCGAATTTGTGTGCCATCTCTTCTATATATCATCTAATGATAAAATCTTAGTCAGAAACACTGAAACAATGCGATTGAAATACATTCCTCCATGCCAAAGACAACAAATTAGGACATGCAGGAGCCAAGAAGTAACCAAATGGGTACAGAGGAATTAAATAGCAATTCAATAAGACAGCAGATGCCATAACACTGGTTGTAACTTTCGAGAAAGCGACTACTGGTACCCAATTAGCTTCAAGATGAGGACTTTTCATACAAAAAAGAGCAACCATTTGCTTTGAAGATTTGTTGTTACTGGCATAAAACTTACTTATACAACAGCGAGAGCAATTTTGAGCAAGTGCTGAGTGTTAGAATTGATGGTGGGCATTTGAATGGTTTGATTTTAACCTCTACGCCTCCTTCCTTATCTACCTTTTTTTTCCGGCCACCTTTCTCGCCATCTTTTTTTTTGCCAGGCTTATTGGATCTCTGCAAGGAACAGATAATAGCAGTTCTTAGAGATTTAGAATTTTTAAATTAAAAAACATCAATCAAAATACAATACTCTCTTATTATAATGTTACTAGTTACAACAAAAAAAGTTTCTTTGACGAAAGATTTGCCTGACCTTTGCACTTTATAAGTAATTATTACAGCTTGTTCAGGGTGTCAACTGAAACAGGCTGGTCAAAAATCAGTACTTTCACAGTGCTTTTTCAGTACATTCCCAAGAAATTCAGTACCCCCTTCAACAGAAAAATTCAGTACTTTTTCAGTACCTTCATTAGGTGAAATCCTAAAAATTTCAAAAATGTGAATTTCTCTCTCTAATTGCAACAAAAATGACCAAAAAATTAAAAAATTCCAGACATTTTTGCAGAATTTCCGCACTTTTTCAGTTCTTCTGGACCGCCCTTAAAAAATCAGTTCTATTTCCGGACTTGTAGACACCCTGTTGTTATAAAATAATTTCTCTGAAGCAACATTTTTGTTGGTCATTTGCAGATTCATTGCAGAGAAAGAGTGCATACTATACACTAATCAAAAAACAAAAATCATTTCCATCATCCCAATCATTTTCATTTCTTTCATAAAGACTGTTAATTTTATTGATCAAGCGAATTTCCCATGGGAAACGCAAAAGATAAAAAAATAAATGTTGATGATTTGGAAAAACTTGTACATGCTGCACTATTTATGAAGTTTCAATAATACATGAATATTTACATAGTTTTAAATTATTTGTATTCACATTCACCAATAATAGAAAATAAAATTTTCTTTGTTTTCAAAATTCACTGTTCGCACAGCTCTGGGTTGAAGATAACAAGATAAGCGACAAAAAAGTACTGGAATAGAAAGAGCAAAGCAGGCTGAAAGCTTACTTACTTTAACATAATCAACGATACGGTTGTAGCCTTTGAGTAAACTGCACAATTTCACCACATCTTCTTCTTCTGGATTGTCCTTCAAACGACCAATGATGTAACTCATAAGAGCCTCATGGCAACCGAGAATCTGCGTAACTTCTTCTTGTCGTTTCAAACTATCTGGCATTATGTCAAATAAATCAGTGTTATCGTCCTGAAATCATTAAAATATTTTTACGCTGTCAACATGTTTAAATTCCGAAACTGAGATTTTTAAGGGGAACAACGCACTCTGCATCCTAATTGTTCGATAATTTTCAAATAAAATAAAAAAAGTGCGTTGATTCTAAACTCACGATATTACCGATGCTATTTCAAAAAGCTAGTCTACTGCTGTATCACATGCTCTTCCAGATTATCAGAGAAGCTTCTAACAAAGTTGGCTACAAACGAAGCAGCAGTGGAAAGGAATTTTTACAGGGTTGCAGTATGATTTTTTTCTTACGAAAAATTGCATAGAAAAACCAATGAGTTCATTAAAAAGTTCAAAGTAGCATTTTTAGGGGGAGAAAAAACTATTACAAATCCGACCAATCAAAAGTAAACTTGCCTGAAGCTGATTTTAGTAAACGCCATTTTTTTTTGTCTGGCTGCGTCGTAAGAGCCACTAAAAATACACTTTCAAACGGGTCCCATTATTAGCATTATCAAAGGAGGGTTTCCTGCCATTTAAGGTTAAAAAATCTGGAAACATTCTTCGAAACTTTGTTCTCTCAGCAGAGTGGCTGGCAAAATTTTATTTTATCATTCCCTGACTTAACCCTGACTTTTAGCGAAATTTCCCGACTTTTTGGACCGCTTGAGAGCGTCACCCAGTTGGCTCGTTGGCACAACAACGCAATCAGCTGGCCCGTTGCGGACCCGATTTTAACATTTCACTCAGCTCCACAAAAAATTCCCTGATTTTTCTAGGTCGATTTGCATTTCCAGACTTTTTCGGTCACTGGCCACCCTGTCTCTGTATTTTCAGAAAATTAATTTTTAAAAAAAAGATGAAACTAAACCATTCTCAATAAGACCTTTGAAACTTAACTATGTTTCCTCGGCTATGGAAGGGCACTTACCAGTTGAAAATGTTCCAGCTCACAAGAATTAAACCGATTGACGAGGGAGTCCAATATTTCTGAGCACTTCTGAGCACTGCTACCCTCGTCATTCATTTGATTAGCTTTTCTTGTAACTTGAACCAACAAAAGTAATAATTCTCCAACTGGTTCCTGTCAAAACAACAACAAAAAATATTAGATACTAAGGTTCACAAACGCAACACCAAATTGTTACAGAAACAAAGGAAAAATTATTAAACATGGTTTTGAACGAAAATTTGCAGACCGAAACTAATTTTTCAGTTCATTTCTTGTCTTCTCATTTGTGAAAAACCAGCAAATGGAACCAAATGAATCATTATCCCTTTGCAATCAATTTTACGTCGTTACTGAAAAAATGCCCTTTGGCCATGCTGCAAAAAATAAAATCTGCTCTCCTATGGAGTTAAAAAATAAATGGATGCTTCATTTTACATCATTACGGTAGATGACACAGAAAATTAAGAATTCATTATTACAGGGTCTCACTAATTTCTTCATTTTCCAATGCCCTAACTTTCCCTGACTTTTTCACCTTCCCCTCCCTAGACTCCAAACTAACGTTTCTCTGACTTTCCCTCACCTCCGGTTAAAACCTCCACCTTTCTTTGAATTACGCAGACTTTTACCAAACTGAGGATTAAATCTCCACTTCTAGAGATTCAAATTAAGGAAACAGGCATTAAAGACATTTTTTTATTGTCTCAAATGGTGCCGGCTAAAGTTCTTGGGTCAACGCACTACCCACAAAATCCCTTGATTTTCCTTTTTCGAGATTTTCTGGACCATTTGAAATCCTGTCAACAGTTCTGCTGTGCTAAAGAAAAAACGCCGTAACGGCCTTCAGACGTTGCCAAATTTCCTCAAAGAAGTCACGAGTTTTTGAGAGAATTTTCACACATTTTATCTCCCGATTTTTCAGAGAATTTTGCTCATACTTTGATCTAAGGTGTCTGAAAACTTCAAGGAAAAATATTCATGATTTTCCTTAAAAATAAATATTTTCCAAGAGGGAATTCAGCAAAATTCGATGGAGCATACATCGTTCTTCCTTAGCACGGCAGGGTTAGTGGAGCTGAAAATCATAAATTACACAAAAATGAGAACATGAAATAGGGAACTACAGAGACTATGAAGCTGATGAAAAAATTTTGAGGATGTGACTTACGATGAGAGTCGCACTGGCCCCATGGATAACAACAACTTTGTCTAGAGAAATAGGAAGCAGGATATTTTCATCTGACTCATAATAAGTACTGAAATGATCCAACAGCAACTCTAGAACGCTTTCACACAATTCAGGATTGTTCGCAATGGCAACGGATAGACCTGCCGCAAGATTGATGCCACAAAAATTAGTCATACATCAAAAAACAGATGCTACCACAAAAATAAAACATGCTGGTGAACATGCCAGGTGTCTTACATTTGAATATAAATACAAATAATGAAAGTTACTGAAAATTATTTTAAGTACTGCAAGATCTTTATGAGGCAAGGATCTGCTCTGAAAAAAACATAGCTGGAATTTTTCCAGGCAAATTGATGATTCTCTTACTTCTGGAACCGAGAATCTTGATGGCAAGTCATCAGACTTTTTTATACATCATAAAGTTTTCGACTGGCCTGACAAATCTTCTGACTAAAAATACATACGATTTTCAAAAAATGAATATCACATTTGTAAAATTTATGTTACAACATTCGCTGAAGTTGTACAAGAGTACAATTAGTCATCTTATGTTCTATTAGGAAATTTTCATTTATCCAACTTAAATTGTTGTCAGATAGATTATATTTTCTCCAAAAAAAGAGGAAAAAAAGCTCTCCAAATATAGAATAGATGGTCCGTAGAGTATCAGAAATTAATGCTCCACTCTCCAAAATACAGTCACCACTCATATGCTCAAAAGCAAAAAGATGCTTGGTTCGTAATTTTGAAAGTCTTCAACCCTAAACGTGAGACTCAAGCAAGTTTAAGCATTGAGAGGAGAGGACTGTAAGAACCCTACAGCCTTTTAGCCTTTTCAGACTTTTTTTTAAAAAAAAATATATATATATTTATTATACAAATATTTTGACCTACTACAAAAAAATTATAACGCTTATAATAAAATAAGTTTGGTATATTCACCTTGATACAAAGAGAGTTTCACGACAGCTTGTTGAGAGAAGCATTTCTTCAAGACACCGAGTACTTCAAGACAAATGGCTTCTGAGCTATTATTCGAACTTGGAGCATGCTGAGTGTGAACATCCAGATAAACCTGGAAATATAAACAAAAATATCAAAGCAACTGCTGAGTAAATAACTAAGGAAAAAACCAGTTGCACCAGAAGCAATTGAAAATTATCACAATGGGTGCAGCAAAAGCTCTTTCTCTGCGTCTGCAGGGTTACCACAGAATTTAGAGGATGATTTTCCCTGATACATTCTTTTAAATTCCCTGACAATGGGTCAGTTGAGCTGGTCACAGAATTGTGTTATGATGCTTGATTCTTGCATATTAGCTAAAAATAATAAGAGCTGTCTAAACCGCAACTTTCTACGTTCAATATTAACCCAGATATCGCCCTTGGAAGAGTCGGGTTTTTGACGTCATCCACCGCGGCAGTGACACCCATGTTTTCTTCCTCTTTTGTTCGGTTAGTGGTGCAAAGGGCGCAGCGCAAAACTTAAACGACATTAAACACAAACAGACTGTGGTGAACCAACTGACCGCCTAATCTCTCTGCGTTAAGTGCGTTATTTCCTGATAAGAAAGATCCTCGAAGCACAAATCCGTCTGTTTCTTATGTTTGTTTATGTTTAATGTCTTTAAAGTTTTACGTTGCACCCTCTGCATCACTGATCGAACAAAGAAGGAAGAAACCAAGGGTGTCACTACTGCGGTGGATGACGTCAAATACCCGACTTTTCAAAGGGTGATATCTCGGTTAATAGTGAACAGAGAAAGTTGCGGTTTGGATGGCTCTTATTATTCTTAGCTCCTCTCCAAGAATCAAGCATCAAAACACGATTCTGTGACTAGAGCAACTGACCCATTAAAAACATGCCAGATGGTTAAAACGATATAATTGTAGATAGTTCTCAGGCATTTCGACAGTGTAAGTCCGCTACCACAAATCTCCTTTGCGGTGTCTGAAAATCTCCGCCTCTCAGTTATTTTTTAAGGGAAAATAAATTGACATCATTCCTTGAACTTTTTGCAGAATTTTCTTTGCACAGAGAAGAAAAATCACGGCAGTTTTAAAGAATTGCCGTTGAGTAGTTTTCCATTTAAAAAATAAAGTATGATAGGAAGTCTGCGACGTCACAAACCGAGTTATGTGATTGCCGACTTACACCTTTGATTTGTTGTCCAAAACATCAAATCCATTCTAGGAGGCAAATAAAAGTAACTTAAGAATTTTTCCCTAACATTTCCCGGTTTTCCCGTATTTCCTGACTGTGGCAAACTTGTTCCAGAACTTCCAGAAGTTCTTTTTTTGAAAAGTCAATGGAGCTCAATGTGACATCGGAATTGGCCTCCTCCATAGTAAATGAGTTGAATTTAAACTTCCCACCACCAGTGGGATCTTAAAAATCGTCAACAGGAACGACCGACCTGAATGGACTGGTCTTGAGTGAGAGTAACCAACAAAACAGGGCACAAAAAGAGATCAATCTTACCTGGCTAAAAACACTTGGACCACTATTCTGCATACTGCCCTGACTCAATGCAGTAAGGCCCCTAATTTTCAGATGCTTTAGAAGCTGCAAAAATCCTATCACAGCTGTTTTCCTTGTTTCAATTTCACTAGAAAATTCATAACATTTAAGAATGAAAGGAATATGGAGAGAAAATACTTATACAAAATGGAACAGTTCCAATAGAACATAGTTGTGATTGAGACTTCATCATCAAAACTGTTATTTTCACATTTGCAACTGTCCAAGTCGATTAGGCATTCATGGCAGGCTTTAAAATAAACGACTATGCACCCAAAACCAAGAGATTCAGCACTGGCTATATTTTGAGATTTTTGCCATGATATTCCTTACGATTTCCGGAGTATGAAGACCTTGTAACATCATGGTCTTGAAAATCAGGTCTGAAAAGTGCATTTTCCAGCAGTTTTACATGTCTTGTCAAGTGTGGAAATGTAGGTGATCGAGGAAGGAGCTCCTTTAACCTCATCTTGTGCTAGCCGGGGCAATTAGACGGACGATGGATGTACGCGTCAACTCAGTTCTATTCAGAACAAAAAGCTCCGATCTCTGACTCGGCAATGGTGCCATTTCTTCGTTCAACAGACAACACATATTAAATTGCCAAAATATACACTTTTCAGATCCGACTTTTTCGAGAGTGAAAAGTAAAAAATTCGATTTTAAAACCTCTTCTAACCCAAAGGATTGAAAGGAACTTCTTAACAAAACATCTCAAAATTTAGCCAGCTCAATTTTTTCAGTACTGTGTGCATACTTCTTTTAGAAAAACTCCATAAAAATGTCATTTCAGGAAAATTTTGATAATAAGCTATTTCTAAGAGAATAAGCCTATTTCACCTTCATGTAACACTCAATTTGTACTTTATTGAGGATCTTCAGTGTTGCACCATTTAATGATTGTCAGGATTTTTTTATTATCTGTGCCCAGTTAGTGCCCAATGAGCGACTACACAAGGCCTTGTCTAGAAAAGAATCACATGTTTTCTCTTCTCAATGTTATGTAGAAAACAATTCACACAATAGGAAACTCGAAAATTGACTTCTGAATGACATATTGACAAGTGTTTGTAACACAGATCAAATGAACAAAATTAGTTGTAATCACTTTTATTTTTGCCATGAAACCAATGTTCTTTAGGAGTTAATTTTTGGACTTCTTGTAGTGTCATTTATTCTTTTCACGAAATTTTAAAGAGAATACATGTTGCGTATGGGTTTAATCCATTCCTTGTTGACCTGTTCTCTTGAATGGCACTGGCTCAAGTTGCTGAGCCAACACACTACTCGCAAAATTTCCTGACTTTCCAGGTTTTCTACACCACTGAAATTCTTTCATTATCCAGAAAGAAATTTAATCGCTTCACATACTTCAAGGCTGTCTGACAAAAGAACACGACTTCCTTGCAGTATTAATGTTTGCTTATTTTTTCTTATTTAAATTCTAGTCTTTGAATATGAACTGTATGATAAATTTTGTTACCACCTTACCGAGAAAATAAGGCTTTGCGAAGAACTAGAATAAGATAGTCTCTCAATCTTGTTGATATTTGTATCAATGGTACTAGGGCAGTGACGATACGCTGAGCTAATGAACTTGGGAGTTGACTTAAAAATTCCAGCATTCCAACTAATTCGTTTTCGTTCTCGACCATTAGCATTGAGCAGGAATGGCACAAAGATGCTAAACACTCTGAAAAAATATTTTAAAAAAAATTAATTTCAAAATTACATCAAAATTCATGAATACTTGTGCATCTATGTTGGACGCATTGGGTGGTTTATCTTTCTAAGAAGTTGATAACTCAGTGGCTTTCAAAGGCATATGCTCTGCGTGCAATACCCAGGATAGATTAGACTAAATTCTGGTATTTTCTTTGGTCTAATTTTCTTTGAATACTAAAAAAAGGTAGAAAAAAACAAAACAACAAAAATGAAAAATTAGAAAAATAAAGTGTTATTACTCAGATTACATAATAAGTAGGTAAATAAAAAACAAATAATAGGTGATATAGATGAAAAATAAGCACTGAACGTAGTATAGATTATGAAAACCTCCAGGTAAATTACTCGTACTTGGGTTACAAATTTTTGCCATTAGTGATGAGATTGCTACATGAACACTTTTGCAGGTCCGCGACCCAAATTTACTTTAGAGGAAGAAAAAATAAATGTGGATTCAAGAAAATTGTCCTAACCTTGATGTTACACAAGCAAATTATGAATCTCACGCTAGCCCAGAGCAAAAAAAATTCTGCAATATTTAAGTTGATGGTAATTATTACAAGTTCATCAGGCAACAGCCTGAGCGGTAATAAAGAAAATACGAAAAATCTGTTTAAATTATCTGCAGAAAATATGGCAAAACTCACCTGTGAATTGCGTTAATGAATTTCCTGTGATTATACGGTCGCATAAAGTTTTCAAAGCAGATCGAGCGATATGTGTGTGAGTTTTTACTAAGGAAACAAACACATGTCTTCCTAGTCGCCATATCTTCTCCGTGATTTCTTCACGACCTTTTACACCGCCTATGCTCAGAAGGTTGATACTCAAATTCAGGAGACCTTTCAAAACCTTTTGATGCTCACAGACGCTAACGAAAAAAGAGAAAACAAAATAGATTCCATACTTGAAACCTTGGGGCTCGCATTTCATTTTCTAAATCAAAAGTTGGCTTGTTCAAAAATAATTAAATGACTTCTGAATACTTGAAATTAAAGCGTTGGCTGCCTTTGAAAGATGATTTTCTCATTTGACATTGATGATCAGAAGTCACACAAAATTTGCCAATCGGAAAAATGCCATCGGACTTGGGGAGATAATAAGATTGGTGCCAACAGTTTATTTTGTGGTGCGTAACAAAAGATTTGATAGTTCGCTTGGAAAATACATCAGGTCAACATTCCACTACTTAAAGCTTCAATAGCCTCTCACTTATCACTCAAAATGATAAGATTAACTTAGTACATATTTTTAATCCTTGGTTAAATCTTTCAGAATGTACAGAGACAGAATGGTCACAAGGCAATGAAAAATGAACGTTTCCGAGAATTGATGAAATAATTAATTGCAGGATCTTTTGGATAATGTGAAACTGGTGAAAATGTTTCTCTTTTAACATTGTTCTGGCTTTGTTTACTATGGAAGGGGTAAATATTCTATATAAATTTTCATTTTTTTTGCAAATTTCAATTGTATCCAATTGTATTGTAGTACGGTGAAAAAAGAGACAAGATTTTCGAGGAGCACAACGATTCAGCGTTTTTGCAAGAGGCAGGTATCTCTTGAAGGCAACAGAATTTCTATTGTTTACCATTAAACATTTTTCAATGGTAAGAACATCAACTATGGTTGAACTACTTACGGACTCTTCGTCAAGCGCACTAAAACAGATTCCATAGTGCTCTTGGATTTTACGATGGAGCACAGCCATGCAGAGTCGTTTTTCTTGCTTTCTTCCGTCACACAATAGCTGACAGCACTTTGTAACATTTCCAAAACCTGGAATGAAAAAAACATTGGTGAAAACAAGGGTGTCTACAGACGTCAGAAAAAAAAGACTCAGACATTCTCAGGCTTTACTTCACTGAAACGAATATTGTTTTCAAACTTATTTGATTTACAGTCTTCCAAATTATACATGATAAAGGACCGTTTCTGCCATATATTTCCCTCAGGAATCTCCGTAAAACAATACAAATTCAACTACAACTTCGTCACTGGGCAGACATGCTTTCAACAGCTCCTAGTAAAGCTCCTAGGCAGCAAAATCTGTACTGCAACCTGCTGCCAAATTGCAACAGAATTTCATTTTTTGGACACCTAATGCATAATTTTGGACAGTTTTAGCTCAAATCAGGTGTAATCTTTTTCCATTCAAAATAAATAGAGTTAAAAGGGTTTCAACTCTGACACCCCCTCCCCCCAACCCCCTTGAGCACCTCCCTTCCAAAAGTGTTTTGGAGACCTGAACTTATCAGACAAGATATCTTAAATCAAGCATGAATATACTGAATTTCAAGATAGTTCAAAGGCAGGCTAAAAATGATGCATTTTGAATCAAACTCTTTGCCCGAATCTAAATCCTGGACTAAACCGTTAAATTTGAATTCATCGTCATTTTAATTTTACTAAAAGCACAGATTGCCTTACCTGCGTTTCATAGGCAGCAATGCACGATACAGATAGAAGAATGGATAGAATGAACGGATCGAAAATGAGGTCAGGGAGATGAGAGGAGGCTTTCACTAATTTAACCAAATCCATTACAGAGCTCCGGGAAAATTTTGCACTTTCCTCGATATGGTAGAGAATAGTGTTCTCAGCAGCAGATAATTCCGCCTCAGTGTCAGTTTCTGCAAGCAAAATGAAATTTTGGTGAATGAAAGGATGGAATCAGCTAATTTTAAAACAAGATTTGTGAAATTTCTATGGGGAGACAAACTGTGTGCCTCAAAAGTCAAGACTGGGATTTCGACACCACTTATAACAAAATTTGATTATTAGTTTATTAATTGAAAAATGGATGGACTGTGAGTATGTCCAAAAACAAAAAACAGGAGTGCAAAAGTTTGAATTTTGCAAAAAATGCAAATATTAACAGGAGTATTTTGACACAAATGATACCCTGAAACATCAACCCAAACCAAATTTTGCTGGAATGAACGTTTACCCTTTATACTGAGATTTTCAGTCTTATACTGAATTGCAACACAAGTTGGCAAGATCACCAACACTCTGTTTTAGCGACTCGTCTGTCAAACCACAATCTGTTTTTAGTGAAAATAAAGTGGTTTGAAGTTTTGAGCGAAAAAAGTGTTGTTTCAAGCCAAAGCATTTGAAATTTTTCCTATGATAGGTTTTAAGGGTCTGGCTTAAATGTATCAAGTTGATGTAGTCTTTCAGGATAGTTCTAACTTGTGCGAGAGGATACAAAAAATCGTTTATCCTCAGAAACTACTGAGTTTCCAACCTGATTTGAAAGCTTTCCTAAGGTCTTCATTTTTTAGGTCTCTTGAAAAATGAAGCTTTATGATGTAGTTTTCTTAATTCCATGGAACATCATGCATAATTCATTTAACAGAGCTTCAAAGAATTTTGACAAAAAATGAGCCAATTGTAATTCTGAGCAAAATTTATCCAAAAACAGCCTTGATATGCATGACTGGATAAAACAAAAATTCTAAACATTAGAATTTTGGTTCTGGACAAGAGACTTATTCGGAGTTGCCACAAAATTGAGAAAATGAAGTTCCCTGAAATTTTCCTAATTTTCCTAAAACATTTTGATGAAATTTTCATGATGAAGATTTGCCAGATGGTTAAAAAGACCGAATTTTCAATAAATTTTGGGCGAACTTTGTTGTTCATGACGTCAAACCTATTCTAGAGAGCAAATAAAGATGCCTTTATTTTTTTCAGACACTTTGGTCATTTTCCCCCATGTTTCCAGGTTTTCCTTGACTTCCTAAAACTTCCTAGCATTTTGCATTTTCTTGGTATTCCCTGACTGTGGCAACTCTGTGTTCCACATGATTTTCTGTTTCTGGAGGCATTCTCCCTTGAAATGAAATGGAATGTCTGAAAAAAATCTTACCCGCTGTGATGGCATCCATACTATCATCGAGCATCTCTTCTGCTTTGTTGTGAAGCTTCTTGGCGAAGTAAGTTCTTAAACCGAGGAATACAATGATACTGTGCTGATCCCTGCATAGTTGCAACAGTTGGTTGACGAGTGGAGGCAGTTCTTGGCAACTTGGAACTTTTTCCATTAAGCTGCATAACTTCTTGACCACTTTTTCATGCTCTTCTTGTGTCAACACAATCTCACTAGATTGAGTAAAAATAAATAACTATTGATAAGTAAACATCACGAAAATAGAAGTCCATTATGTCCCTTCTTTACACGGAAAAAAATGGTTTGCGAGGGAGACACGAGGTAGTTAAGTCGATTCGCATTACCTAACTTTTGTGCATCCCAAATCTGCTAGTTTCGGGTAGCAACAAACCCCGGTTTGCGTCTCAATCCTAAACCAGCAGGAGTAGAGACTAAAAAAGAAAAGTGACATCTTACAGTCTTGTGTCTGCGGTGCAGACTCATTTTTTCCTCCCAATACGTGACTCATTGTTGTTGAAGCACTTTATCTAGTATAAAAGTAGCAGTATCTGGAAACAGATCCAAATTTGAATGACGAGGCACTCTGGATATTTATATGTCACAAAGATAGCCATTGAACGAAGCATACTTACTTGAACATTGAAGTCAAAGGTGTAATAATTGAGTGATCCAAACGACTGGTGCAAATAGTATTGATGATCTGTCCTTTATACTCTGCGCCAGACATTTCAATACCATCATAAACGACAATTCGTTTTTCATTCAAAACATTCAATATTTTTGGAAGAAGTTCTCGCCAACTGAAATTTTAAAAGAGAATGGTGTGATGATTCAAGTACACATAAAAAATTGTAAATTTTAGCCCGTTCCAACTTCCAAGTGTTAAAAATATGAAGGTAGGAATTGAAAACGGGGAGGTTGTGAGAACTTGGTTCTGAAATTGTAGACAGAAAAATTGTTCTCTTTACTTCTTCTATTTATAGGCTTGAGGGCCTTAAAAGGTAAAGAAAATTGAAAATCTTCATTCCAATTGGACTTATTCCTGCCAAATGGAACTATGTGCATTAAAAAATGCGCCCTGAGACCCATAAGAATAGATGCATAACAGGGTTCACGTCATAATACAAATAGTTCCGTTTGGCAGAAATACGTCCAATTTTCACATTGAATGTACAGAGATTTCGACTAAAAGGCCAAACAGGTCTGAAAAAAGATGCAGGTTTTGTTACCAATAATATTCAAACTCTAGCAAAAGTTATGTAATACTGGTTTGGAAAATAACAATTTCAACACTGTATTTTTTTTAATTTTCAAAAAAATGCAGAAATAAAATTATGGAACGGTTAGGTACTTTGCAACCTTACATTAATGTAGCTTGACGGGGTTTCATGTTTGAACACATGAGGTAAGGACAAAAAAATGTTGCCTTCACCTCTGAGATCACCTCTTAAATTCTGGAACATCCTGTAGGTAATTACACTATTGAGAGATTCTTACCTGGTGCATGGTTTATCTTTGGCTGCACGAATATTTTCAACACATATGTCAGATAACTTTGACAAATAGGTGAAGGAAAATTTTTTGATTTCCTGGGCGAGGAGATTCACTATTAGTGTGGTTGTTTTGGTGGACTGCTCATTGGAGTGAAATTCATTGAGTAGCACCTCAGTTAGCTGAAAAAATAGGAGGATGTACTGATGATTGTCATTGAAAGGATAAAGGAGCTATGTCAGCTCAGATGCAATAGTAGGCGATAAAAATAATACATTGGAGGCAAGCACCTCAAGTTAGCTGAAAAAATAGGAGGATGTACTGATGATTGTCATTGAAAGGATAAAGGAGCTATGTCAGCTCAGATGCAATAGTAGGCGATAAAAATAATACATTGGAGGCAAGCACCTCAAGTTAGCTGAAAAAATAGGAGGATGTACTGATGATTGTCATTGAAAGGATAAAGGAGCTATGTCAGCTCAGATGCAATAGTAGGCGATAAAAATAATACATTGGAGGCAAGATTGCTTTTAGTAACAGAATTGTTTCATGAGTGAAGGAAGATTGTAATTTATGGAATCTTTGTCATGAAGCCTTCCAAGCAACGGAAGATCAAAATTTTTGTCTTCCTTCAAATACTGTAAATGCCAGAATTTTGTGGCTTATGACGGAGTTTTCCTTCGGAAGTCTCTATGTTTATCATGATTTTTCTTATTAAATTGAGCTTCCTGCATTTTAATGGTCAATAAAATCCTGAATTTGAAATGCTGAGTGAGTAGCAAATCGGCGTTAAGGTTCAAACCTAAAGCTCAGGATTACCGATACATGAATATTAAAAACTCTCAAGTCTATTGAGGAAAAAAAGCAACAGAGTTCACCCCATCGAATTAAGCTTCTTCAAAATTTTTCTTGAAAGAATGATGATAATAATCTTACCTTGAATCGTTTTTCCTCAGATTCTTTTTTATCTGAGAGCCCGCATAAAATGTAACTTAATAACAGCGATCCATCGGGACCGTTCATGGTACTCTTGACAAGCAGAGTGATCTGAAAAAGAAGAGTATTGCAAAAATAAATAATGAGCAAGTTCTCATGAACCTGAGAGGTGCTTGTTGAAGACAAAAAATCACATCAGAGTAACACTGAGAATACGTATGACACCATCGCTGTACACACAGGGATTTTTATGACAAGTCATTCATTTCTTGCGACAAGAACTCCAAACCCCTGCATTAGATGAAAAAGGTGAAGGAATGATTTGACAAAATCTGCGAATTATGAAGAAGCGAATAAAGAAAAAAAGATACAATGACATAGGTAAGTAAACCTACTACAAACAAAACTAAAGTTATGATGCAAAAGTTGTGAGGAGGAGCATAAGTACAATAGTACTTAAAATTGCTCTTGTGCTCCTTAATATTACATGACGAATTATCCTCTGAATTTTCATGGTGAAGCGCCTACTGTGATATGCAGGCGTCCACCACACCTCCTTCAAAGTTGCATGAAAGTTGCTGACTACAATTTATCCTAGAATTTTCGAAGTTTGACAGGGATGATTCCACCACCATGCAAATGGATTTTTATAATGTAGGTACATTCATCAGGTGGATCAAGATACTTTAGACGACAACATGATACCTATCTGCAAAAGTATTTACGGAGTATTGAGGGCAAATCACAGGAAATAGTCGAAGCAAAGGATACTTGTAAATATTCAGTGCTCAGCTTCTTCCTTTAGGACTTGTGAGTCAATACTTTTTCCTATCCTTCTTTGGGCTCAGCCAACACCATTCGATTGCTTGCTGTGACAGAGAGATGTACATCCCCCACTTGCCACCACATTCTGTATGCTCTCCGTGGCAATTAGATGTCAAAAATAACCCACATGGAAATGGAGCCAGGCATTGGCAGATTAAGCGGGTGGTTGACCACAATATCTATAACTAAAGGCACCCACAGAATTAGAGATTCTAGGGTCCACCCTTAATAATCACTCACTAACGAAGAAACATTGGCAGAGAAGCAGGATGACAGCCAATAGATTAATGCCGAGCTTGAGGATAACGTAAGTAATAAAGAGCAAGATGAAAGATTCTGGAGACCACAACATTCTCCCTTTCAACAGATTTGACTGATGCTACTCATAACATGATGTAAACTATCAACTGTTTTTAAAACTTTAAGAGAAACTTACATTCTTGAAGTTTTCATTCTCCACAAAACTTTGGAGAGCTTTCAAATCTTGGTCACTCTTCAAGCGAAGCTGTCCAAGTTTCCGCAAAGTTTCAATGGTGCCTTCCATTTCGAACAGAGTCAATCAGTGAATGACAACCAGTAACTAAAATAAAAATGCAAAAAGGTATTCACGGGAAGGAAAACTGATAAAAAAAAATCTGGCACTTTTTCTCACAGTTTCATTTGAACTCTTGTCTTGACACTTCAATCTCAATCATTTCATGTTTAGTTGAAGAAACTACAAGTAAATCTAACCTTAAAAAATTCATTTGCTCCCGCTTTCCCGCGAATTATTTTTCATTTTTCCAATTATTCCTGTATTCGAACAAAAGGAATTTTAACGGCAAATTCCGAACCAGACGCTTTGATTGGTCCAGAGCGGTTCATTCCATTAATTTCGAGTTGAACCAAAACAAGCGGGAATTTCAAATAATTCCGGATATCCTGCTTACCATATTGTTTCCGTTTCCGGTAAACAGTGTTGTCAGTTTTATTTGTTGGGTTCAAGTGGCAACACTGTACCGGAAACGGAAACGATTGGTTGAACAGGATATCCGGAATTATTTGAAATTCCCGCTTATTTTGGTTCAACTCGGAATTAATGGAATGAACCGCTCTGGACCAATCAAAGCGTCTGGTTCAGAATTTGCCGTTAAAATTCCTTCTGTTCGAAAGAAGGAATAATTAGTAAAATACAGCAATTTGAACCAAGTTGCGCAATTTGGCAATCTTTAAAAACAAACACCTTTTTGGTTTTGTTTTGTGTATCCACGTGGTCCGCGGTTTTAATTTTTATGAAATAAAATAACTTTTAATAAAGTTCTCCGAACGTCTCTGTCGTCTACGTGCAAGTTCCATATTTTCTTACAAATTTTCTAAGTTTTTCCGCAGATCCTTATCCAGAAATTTATTACGTTAGTCCTACCTTACTTCTTTTGATACTTTACAAGCCCCCGAATTACTACCTTGGGATTGGAGATTTGCAGTAGGATGGACTAATAAGTACAAACAACCTTGACTGACTGTCAGTCTAGGAGGTAGTGTATGGACATTCTGTGCCATCCCCCTCGTATTTTCTATAGCGAATGAATTAGAACACCATTTGCTATTCAACCTAATTTCGCTATAGTTTCTCTGCGTCTTACATATATGTGGAGACCCGTTCATTGGTCACCAATTTTTTCCAATGAAAGCTGATGCTAACTCTTCAACTATGAGTTAGAGCATCATACTAGTCTGGCTCCCATGCCGCATTTCGTGGAGCAAAAATCCGTCGCAATCCACACCTGCATGTAAATTTTTGAAGCTGGGGAATAAAGTTCACCCCATCTTTTGAGTCACCGAATTGATGAGTTCATTCTAATTTTTCGTCTGAAGACATGAAATGTTAGGTATCAGGGCATCGCTCTTATGGAGGTCCGAGTTTTTTCCCTACAGCTCTTCCTTTCTTGTGGGTTAATCAGCGATGTTTTCTCATTGAATGCAATCTGTTCTTTCAAGGCGGAAAGAATTATTCTCTATTTGACTGAAAAGTCTAAATCTGTTGAGATTCTTTTACATAGTTGTTGACATATATTGCACAGGATTGACAGGAGTCCAGCCACCCCACAAGATGATTGTGATGGTATAAATGAAATAATTTTCCAGTCCTTTCACATGTCAAACAAGTGGATCTGTGGATATATCAGAAGGGCATCTACTTATTCAATTCAGTCAGCGCATTGCGTGCAAAGCATTTTTTGCAGCTGCTGGCTAGATCTCGCATGTGATAATGAAGGAAATTCCAATTTTCTTATGAAAAATTGAAAGAAAAATTTGAAAAATATATGTAAGTAATCGGATAGATTTTAAAATTATTTATGAGTATCTTTTAAACAAACTTTGTAAGTATACAATTGAAAAAAAAATCAAAAAGAATTTATGAACTTGAAGACAATTTCCCAAAAAGTTCAGGTCCGTGTGTTCATTTTGTGAGTAAAAATTTCCAGAAAAAAGTACTAAATGCCATTCTAAATTGCTATGAGGGCGTTCTTGAGTAGGATAATTTTTAGACAAATATTTTTTGAACACATTCATGATGTTTTACTTAGCTTGAAAGCAAAGCCAAATTTACAGGGCTCAGCATTTCATCCGACAACCTCCGATTTGCCTAGATACAGCTTTGGCTAATGTGGATTTAAAATTTTGTTTCAACTTTCCATCCCATCGATGACTCCGGGTGAAATGAGCAAAGGTGCAACTGATCCCGGACGGTCACGGGGATTCGATGTTTGACCAATTTGAGGGAAAAAGTTTGACCAAACCAGCCCGATCACGTGATCAGCGTTTCCCCCTTGCTTTTTTTGTGTTTTTCTCTCTCAGAATTGACCCCACTATAATTGGATGGAACGTCAAGCGAATAGTAGAGAGTGACAGCACATCTAGTTTCCGTTCAAATTTTCATCCGATTGTTGTGTTCTTGTGTCGTTATCCCATGGTGCACTTAAAAGAAAGCGGAAGAAATGTTGAATGGAAAGTTGAACCATGTGAATTTGGCCTGAGGCATTATCTATCTTTGGAAGTGCGACTGCACCTGAGACATATGTATATCAAAAACAAACATAAATTTGGGTGCCTACAAATTTTCTTTATCTGTCATTCTTTTTCAATGTGTATCTTTGATTTTTTTAAAAACACACAAAGATATAATAGGTTTGAAAGGTCAGTAACAAATGCATAATTTTAACTTCTAAAGGTCATTTCTTGAAAATTTTGGTGATTTTTCTTCTCTGTGTGAAGAATATTCTGTAAAAATTTCAAGCCATGACAAATGTTTAGTCTCCTCTTGAAAATTAAAATCTGAGCAAAAATTTTGAGAAAACTCAACCAAAATTCGCACTTTTGCAATATCGACGGTGCAAGTTGGCAATCACATAACTCGTTTGTGGTGTCTGAAAATCTCCGCCTCGATGTTATTTTTTTAAAGGAGAACTAATTGACATCATTCCTTGAAGTTTTTGCAGAATTTTCTTCGCACAATGAAGAAAAATCATGGCAGTTTTAAAGAATTGCCGTTGAATAGTTTTCCGTTTAAAAAATAAAGTATGACAGGAAGTCTGCGACGTCGCAAACCGAGTTATGTGATTGCCGACTTGCACCGTCGATATGTTTTTAATCAGTCTTAGTAAATCATTGGTTTCAATGGAGAGAGAAGGATACATGGAATAAATTCAGCCAATTTTGTTATACTGTACTAGTATTTTGTATTTTGTCCTGTACTTTGTATTTTTACTAACAGGAAATATTTTTAATAAAATAGTGAAACACAGGTAATAATGGAAATAAATCGAGAATGCACCAAATTGCTTCTCAATAGTATTAAGATCTGCGGGCTGATTACTGAAAGTTTAAGACAGCCTGATAAGACATCGAAATGAGATAAATTGCATGGTTAAGATAGGGCTATGTCTTGTCTTGTCGTACTGACAGTTTCAATAATCGAGCCTCTGGGGTTTGACTGATTAGATGCCTGAGAGAAATGTTCTTCGATAAAGAATTAGGTACTTTTCCTTTTAAACCACTTAAGTAAGTAAATGATGAAGTTCACACACTAGTCGGTACAGGCATTTTCTCACCATGAACATTCTTGACAGAAAAGGTAATGCACTACTCTCTGGAATTTAATGAGTTTAGCTCCTCTTAAAATGGCGTTTTTCATGAGAAAAAAAAAACTTTGTGTATTAAAAAATTTTACTTTTCTCATATCTTTACAAATACTTAGGTATATTAACTACTTAAATTACAAAGATCAATGATACTTATAAAAATTACTTATACTAGCAATCCTGGTGGAAGAATCTGAGCAGTGATAGAATTTGTTTCTTTTTTCACACATTACTGACGAGAACTAAGAACAAGAAAGTCAAACCAATATTTATCTTAAGGGCCCGAGCACCAAAATCCAACTTTCGAGAAAAACTTGGAAAACTATGCAATTAGGCAAGTAATTTTTGCAATTTTTTGAGCCCAAGAAATTTATTCATCTGAAGAATACCTATTAAAACTGGGCTCAAAAGACTGATTGCAGGCTGAATGGCACCTATTCTTCCGTTCTTCTTCAGACTTGGATTTTTCAAGAATCCTGGAGCAAAAATTGGTTCAATTGATGTTTTCCAGCCTTTTCATTGGCCAGAAAAGTGACCTGAGGACCTTACTTTCAGTTTCTCTCTGAAAAGTCAGATTCATAAAAGGTATTAACTATTGTTTGAAAAGGACAAAAAATTGTTCTCAAGTGATCACAGAATACCGTGTTACAGATAAGGTAACCTTCATAACTGCTTAGGCAGATATTGTACAGATATATTGGCAGATATTGCTATAGCACAAGCAGATATAAAAGTTAAACTTTTCTTGAAGAATGCCTACCCTATTACTATAGTCCACTGAGTGATCATTCTTCCTGCTCAAGGATGAGCTTTGATAAATAATCGAGCTGAATGCATAGCCTTGTTATTTTGATGGTCAAACAAAGGCTTCAGTTTCTCGTATAATCCTTGTAGTTTGTGAAAATGCTGACACAGAGAAGAGCCTTAACCTTCTGATTTTTTTCAAATATTACACAAATGGATTTACCCAAATAGTTTGCTGACAGACTGAGATTATAGTTACATGATAATTAAGTAATGGATGCTCAAAAATTATGGTTTCTGATTCGTAAAAGCGTTGATAATGGTTCCCTCTGGCACTGAATTCATTTTTCCAAGGAAACAAACCGTCCTCAGTTGATCTGCGGCCTGATCGATGAAATTTTTTGTTTGTCAGGTGGACATGGCTGACATAGGTTTAATGGCGAGGCGTGATTGTTCCGCTATGTCTTATCGCTGCTTTGTCTATTAGAATGGACAACAAACTAAAGGCACCTCTTGAGTTTCCGACAGTATGTCGTCCATTCCAATTGACAAAGCACAATAAAGCAGTGATAAGACATAGCCGACCAATCATACTTTGCCATTTAACCTATGTGAACCATGTCCACCCGACAAACAAAAAATTTCAACAGTCAGGATGCTGTACCTATAGTAATTGTATTTACACCCTTTGAAAAGTCACATTCCCACTGTAGACTCTAATTGCACTTTTTGGAAATTTTGGACAAATTCATTACGACGTATAAAACACATCTTGCTTTGAAGGCCTTGATAAGTTGGAATGTCCAGGGGATACGTGATTGCAAGTATCCCTCTATCCTCTAGTTTTACTGCCAAGTAAAAAAAAGAAGATGGGCCAAAAAAGGGAAAGAAGAGATTATTCTTACTACGATGATTTTAGTATATTTGCTAATTTTTGAGTTTTATAATCATGCCTGAGTTGTATGAAATTGATTACGATTGATTGATCCAAGCCCGCCTGAAAAAGAGAGAGGACAGTATTAGTTCTGAGATAAACTTAATTAAATGACATGAGATGCAAATTTGAAATAAAAAAAATAAACAAAGACCACGCGACCAGCGAAACTGACCCATTGCTGGCACCATTCTTGATTTTGGGACTAAGAGGTCTGACAGGTAAAAAAAACAAATGTAATAAAAAAATATTTTTCTCCCAAATTATAGTCTTATAACTTCACACAATGTTTCAGAACTATGTTTCCTAGCTCTGGATCAAATAGTTACAAGTTATACCACTTTATTCAAAAGATGTGCCGAAACTTGATATGTTATTGCTTTAGGCATTCGTGGCTAACAGCAGAGTGCTTGTACCGCCAGTATGTTAGACAAAGGGCACCTCTGTTGCCGATGCACTAAAGACAGTGTTTTTAGTATTTTGGAAAAAGAGACCTCCACCCATTATGCCCTATGGTCTTCATTTTTTAATTATGTACATTAAGTTAAGACAAACACTTGAAGAATTCTCACCAGTTGTTCACCGTTGCAAACTTGCTTTATATTTTCCGGCTTGACTAAGAGAAGATTACATAACGAATTCAAAGCATCAAAGAGCACATTCACAAGATTAGACTTGGTTTCACGAGCACACTTTCTATACTCATTGACATCACAGATCACACATAAGGCACCTAAAAAATCGAAACAAAAGTATTATGGAAAAGAAATATTCAGGCGAGAGGACATTCTTCCTTTATTCTGATTTTCTGATCATAATTGAGGGGCTTGGAGGACAAGGCGCATGAGTGCAGTTTTTGAAAAACATTGGGATATTCGTGAACTTAAACTAGTTTGAAAGTATATTCTGTGAAATATTCACTACTAAAATCCAATTTTAAAGCATCAAAAAGTGAGTTAAAACTTGGCTCCATGTAATTTTGAGACTTTAAACAAGTATTTCTTGAAATAGCAAAAACTGCACTTATAAGCCTTTTCCTCCAAGCACCTCGATTCAGTGGCTTTATTCACAAAGGAGTTCAGTGCTGTTCAAAGAAGCAACACTGTAATTAAAGTTTCGCTACAGCAGGATTTTCCATAAACAGCCCAGGAATGAAATTCACAGCCGGCCTTTCAGTCCAGATGATTGGAACCCTTTGTACAGGGAAACCACTTATGGATATAGAACCAACTCACATCTGCTTACTTCATCCCATTTTTACAAAACAGGCTCACAAGCTTGTATAGAAAGCTTGTAAGCATGAGTTCTTCAATGTGTTAGCTGTATGAGACTATTTGAATCATAAATTTTGTACGATAGCTTTTTCACTGTTGCGTGGTTTTAGCAAGAACCTAAGTAACAATCCTATTTGCCTCTAATTTGTGATTTTTTTCTCATCCAAAGAGATGTAAGTAAGATAATTTAATTGACCCTCTGAAACTGCATACAAACTAAAAATAAATGCATTTGAACCTTCAAAAAAACAGCTAAAAATATCGGAACATAAGTTTTGCAACAACCATCCTTCAATAATAAATTATGCTTCTTATTTTATGTGTTGCCTGATGATCTCTGGGAGGATAGGGGGCAATGGCGATTGGGCGTCGCAGAGCGCAAGGCAGCGCTATAAAAGCGGCTTTATGTATGTATGTAAAAGTTAAAATTTCTTTGCTCTATAAATGTAATATTAGTTCAGTTTTTAATTGTTATCGTTACTTGGTCTTTTCCTTTCCACCCAATTGAGATTGCTAATTTGTTTTGGCATAGGTGATTTCTTTTTCCCTGGATAGTTTAGACAAATCTTCTTCATAAATCCTCAAAAACTTTTAAGTTATTTTCAAGTCAAGTTTTTTTTCACTCAAGACGTTTATACTTTCCTAAAATGTGATCTGAAAATTTTCAATGTCTTAAAATCTGGACAGAATTGGCTACAACCAGATGGAAAAGGCAAAGAAAATGAACTCAACTAGAAATAAAAATGATGAGGACTTTGGTAACAAGAAAGGAAGGGCCTACAGCCAAAAAAAAAAAAAAAGGAATTACAACTTAGACCGGTTGTGTGAAAAGGGACCTTATCTTCCAGGAGAAAAGTGTCCTTAACTTCTTGTGAATACGCAGAGGAAGAAAATCTGGAAATTTTGGCACAAGTTTCCTGAAGTCTCAAAAATTGAAGGAGTTCTTGTTCCTAAAATTTGGAGAAAAAATTCTAAGATTTTATAAAAAATGGTTTAAGTGCTTGCAAAAAGTGCAAAAGTTCTATCAGTAAAAAATATGGTCCCTTTTTACAGATTCGGTCACAAATGGATACCATGAGTGTAGTGTCTTTGATACGCACATATTAAAATAATAAAAACAAACTATATATCAGGAAGAGAGAAATTCACTGAACAGGACTAATAAAGAAAAAATTAACATACCAGCTGAATTATAGGAAAATTGTAATAAATGTTCATAGATGATCCCGTGCAAACGGACACCCAGTTCTTCTAAAACATTTTCTCCATTTTTTCCATCAATGCAAGATTTGATCTGTTTCATGCAGGAATTCAAATATTGGACCACAGTTCTACATGCCTGGAAAAAATAAATTTAAGAGTGAACAAATTTATTTTGAAAAGGCACCAGCTATCTCTCAATATGAAAGTTACTGACACATCTTGATTTTCAAATAGATAAGATTTACCTATGAGGGGAGAAAATAGATCCGCTGCTGATTTTTTTCCACAGTATCTTTGGACGAATTCATTAACGCAATAGAATGAAAAATCCTGAGCCTGAAACTTAAGTTGCTGAAGGTGGGCATGAACCTGAGGCACCTCATTCTCTAGTGTTGCCGCAAATGCTCCCAGGTTCTGAAGGACATTGAGCGCACTTTGATGCAAAAGCGGTATTGAAGGCTATTTAAGCGAAGCCACCCATCTAAGGACACAATTGGCTACTGAAAATACAAATTTTGGGAATTCTTCTTACACTTCCTTTGACTATTTGCAGAAAAAAACCTTTGGTTATTGAATTGGCCAAAATAGTCTTTCAAAATGAGAACAAGTGGAGGCAGTTGATCAGCAAGTCCTCATACCTGGTTGATTCATCTCCAATCCAAAAATTAAAAATTGGAATTGACACAAAACTTTAGGGCAAGTTATTAGGCAAAGTCAATTTTTGTAACTAAATAAAAATTTTCTCTTCCTGGCGCACACATCTAAAAACTATGTACCAGATAATGCTCTTTTTTCATGCCACAGAGCAGGAACCATTTTAACCGAGCAAATCACCTTCAAGAGTGAAAATAAAAGAGAGAAACTTGCTCAAGATGAGAAAAAAAGAACTACCTGCAGGGTATGCAAGAAAAAAAATAAAATAAAAAATTATACAAAATTCTCAGGTATCATTTTCGGCAAGGAGTATGAGTTACATAGAATATTCAGAATTCAAATATTCATCTCTTTTGTCCGCACAGGAAAAATTTCAATCTTTTTCACTAACAGGAGGTTAAAAGGAATATATAGAGAGAGGGAAACCACCAGTCAACAGTAAATGAGTTCTTACATGCGATGCTAGGATATCCACATCTCCTTCCGGCTTGAAATCTGTTTTCTTCTGCTCGTTTTGCAAATAGATTTTTATCCAACCAACAATTGCATTGATTGACCTGTAACAAATACAGAAAGTAAAATTTCACATGATAAAATTCAAAAAAGTTTCACTGTTTATTGTCATTTCTACATGTCATTTGTTTTCATTATTAATGCATTTTCTATTTTGTAGGTACCAAAAAATGAAAGTATTGTGCGTATACTAAGGGCAAAACAACGTCCACTCCAGGATCTGCTGGTTCTTGAAAATTGAATAAAATTGCAAAAAATAATCTAAAAATGAGGAACAATACAAAGAAATACGTCCCGATGAAAAATCCATCAAAACAAAAAGAAAAACAGAATTTTTCATTGCGATTTAAATGTCTCAACGTGCTTGATTGTGTAATTTGTCAAGGCAGACGCAACAAAGAGCTTTGACAAAATACTTATATGAAAGAGAAAATACAGAGAATCAAAATCAAAGAAATTGAATAAAAAATATGAAATCGAGTAGCTCACCTATCTAATCCTACATAAAGTTTGGCTTCCAATTGTTCTAATAAATACTTTTTCTTGACAAAACAATCATTGTGTTTGGTTGGGTATGTGAGTGGTATTAGACAGCTGTTGAACTGCCTCTCTACAAGGTGGACCATGCTTGAAACTTGTTTTACAATTTTGAAAAAGTTTACTACTGGCGGAGATGAGTTTTGCTGTGGAATAGGAATCGCTTGAACGGCAAGTTCTAACGCATAGTGTAAATGTTGCTCGACTAAAAACTGCGAGCTCACTTCAAAAATATGAAGGGCATTGGCGGCAACTTCTTGGGGTAGAGAGAGCTGAAAACAAATAAAGGGCCGTTAATTTTCTGAATCATGGAATGTAAAACATATTTTTCGGTTGAGAATAAATCATTAGACAGGACAGGCATTACAATACCACAAGACATGTGTATCACCTTATTACAATTTCTTGCAAAATAAATTGACGATTTCAAAAACTCTCAAGATCAAATCATACCTCAGAAATTGGTGGAAATATTCTAGATAATATGCGTCTATTCAAATATTCTGCTTATCAAGAGACCAAAATAAACATAAGTCAAATCTGCCTCTGAAAACAAACTTATGTGCTATCAAGAAATACCTTGACATTGATTTTCTAAAATGGACCACTAGACAAGGAACGAAGTTAAGCATTCTTATATTTGCTTCTAAATCAAAATTTTATGTGGAGCACAATTCGCACAACAGAAATTACTGAAATTAACTCCCGACCAAAACGTTTAATGTTTCTTGACGCGTGAATTCAAACCTCTCACTCATGAATGTGCAATGGTCCACAAGAGTCAAATTGCACATTAAACATTACCGCCGCAGTCTCTGCAATACGAAAAAATATGGCAGCCTCAATCTTAACGCTTCAGCTCAACTACAGCAAATTTTTTACACTTAGAACAATAGAGGGTGGGAAAGGAATGATGCTCGATTGAGAGGCCTGCCAAAACCGTTATAAGGCGCGATTTGACTGGAGTAGAGTATTGCGTTTCTAATGACCAGGCAATTCAAAGTAGAAAAAAAACGTTAATATCTCAGTTAAGAGTTGTTTCAGTGATTTTCGATACAAGAATTGTGTTCGACGTTGTTATCTGGTAAAGAAAAATGTATCAGAATGATTAAATTTGCATCTTGTCTAGTGGTCCATCACCCTTTCTCTAATGCACAGAACTTATGAACACATTGATACATTTGGAAACTGAGAAAGTTCTTGAATACTAAAACACACGGCTATTAGTTCATTATCTGGTTTGACTCTGACAATTTTTGGTGTTTAACCAGAGGAAAGCTTCGAGCAATTGACAGGGAGATCAAGAAGGCCATCTGCACCCGGACATTAATTGTTGAAAGATTATTACCGTTTGACACCGTAGATAAGCGCATTCAGTCTCTTTTAGAATGGACAGCACAACTTCATCGGATAGAAAAGTTTCGCCACCAAAATCTTCTATTTGTGCAATGTTGATATTGGTTCTTCCACCGATGACAGCTTGTATATCTCGTCTAAGATCTTGAAAACTGAAAGGAATGATAAAAAAGATGTTAACCATGACAGTTTATGGATGTCTCCAATGGATAAAAGACACTAATTTTTCGGTTTTAACTTCAAAAATTAAAGAGCTTCCTTGTAATAGAAAAAATTAAGAAAAACAGCCTCCTTGTGGATTACTTTTTTTTAAGATTGTCCACGTTATCTTGTGAATGAGTCTGTTGCAAACTTTTGCTAGAGCAAAAATAAGAGTAGTTTCTTATAGATAATATCTCAAAAATCACGATGAGCGTACTGGCAAATTCTGAAATGCACTCATAATTCCACAATCTGCGTAAGAAATTTGCGTTTTTTTTAGCTTCCTACTTCAAAAACGATACTACGGCACAGGTGAATATTTTGTTAGGGGAGTCGTTCCATCGTCGGGAATATTCTTCATGGCCGACGCTTCCGCAGTTCCGCTCTTAATTCGAGAAGAGATCAAGGTCAATCAAGGCGGGCAAGGAAAATATGAACATAAACACGCCAATTGTTATCTGGTCTTATCCTAGTCAGGTGTTACCTCATCTCGTTACACGTGTTTTGGCGAATTGGCATAGGCCATGATGAATATTGCCAAAGATGAAATGACTCCTCTGACAAAATGTTCACCCGTGCCACAGTATCGTTATTGAAGCAGGAAGCTCAATAAAACGCAAATTTTTTACGCAGATTGTGAAGTTATATGTGCATTTCAGAATTTGCGATGCGCTCATTGTGATTTTTGAGACATTATCTGTAAGTAACAACTTTTATTTTTGCCCTAGCAAAAGTTTGCAACAGGCCCATTGTATTAAAACTAATAGAATGTTTCTATTTTATGTTGTCTACGTCTGGTGCTATCTTGTTCGAACAAAATGAAAAAAAAAATAAAAAGGGCTCCATGATACATCTTGTTATTGTAAATTATGTTTTCATTATTATTCAGCTCACTGTTTAAAAAAACTCATCTGTCAGGCACAGTATTCTGTGTAGTGTTCAATTTTGCGGAAGAAGGTTGATAGCTACAACTTTAACTAGGTAGATTATGATTTTAAGTGAGGTTTACTAACTTCATGGTGGGGTTTTGCTTTCTTTGATGTCCTTTTGATTCATAATACTTATGGAGGATGACCGATGACTTATCCCTTAAATGATCTACTTCTGTTGTAATATACGATTCTAAATATCTTTGGAACACCTTATTGGCTAGCTTGTTTAAAAAAACATCATCAGATTCCTTGTAGAACTTTCCCAATTCTTTGGATAACTGAACAGTTCTGTGAAACAAAACAAAAATAACAACATATTCATATCTAGTTGAAACAAATATACCATCTCTCTTCAGTGAATTTCTGGAATATAATATAAGAAGAGTCAAAAAGCATCCTGTTGAGGGAATTTTCTGATTAATTGAGTGTACTCAAGATGATATGACGGTAATTAAACAACAAGGCCTGATTTGTACATTAATTCTATGATATTGCAAAACAGGCGATATTCTGACCTTGTAAACATTTTGACACTAAAAATGTTGAATCACTCCTTTTCTTGTAGACCTGGACTTGCTTGTCATGTAACAACTTAGAAAAAGCCAGGTTTACATGTTAGCAATAAAGTTTTGATTTTTCAATTATCGGAACATCAAACTACTGCATAGAAAACTAGAAAACAGATTGTGCTCCACATATCAATACATGAGTAAAACTAAAAGATCCAAAAGCTGAAAACAAAAATAATAATGAGCAGAGAGAAATTTAAAAACGATAATAAAATATGAACTTACTTAGTATAGAGCATCATTAGATTATCCAAGTATAAACTTTGATTAGATTCTAGAATTTTATCAATATATTCTTGTAACTTCAAATGGTACAAACTAAGGACAAATTTTGCCATGATCTGATCAGCAGAGCTCGAAAAAACAACTTTGATTGTTTCATAACATCTTTCACATAAGGTCACAGCATCCGAAAAGTTAAAACTCCCTGAGAATGCATGCTGAAAAAAGAAACATTTTTTATGAAAAAAGATGCTTGCCACTAGGTACATATCCTCCTTTACTAAAAACAATTTTTTGCAAGAAAGTCAAAATTCTCAATAGATTGTAAATGTTTCATGCGATTGCTTTGAAATTCCAAAATAAAATTTTCAATTCCAACTTGAATGATTCACTAAAATATTATTTCACTGAAATATCTGTGCTGGTAACTTTCTTCTTTAAATAATACATGTTCATTTGCTGCTTAGAGCTACAAGATTGTGAGCAAATCAAAGGAAACCAATCTGCCTATGATGTAATACATTGACAATTTGTAGAACTCTGCGTATGCTTTTTGGCATTATAAATAATAACTAAAACATTTGTTACATAAATGATGCAGCTACGGAAGTATACATCTTAGTTTGCAACATTGCAGATTCCTCATCACTTGCCACTTTTTTGCAGGATGACTTATTACTGTTATTGCACAAAGGTTCAAGTGAATTTTTTTCCTCCATTGAGAATTTTCTTTTAAAAAATTTCGTACGGAAATTCCTGAATACTTTGTCCAATGGATAAAGTAGGAGTAGAAATATCGACAAATCACAATCGAGAAACGCATTTTCGCTATTTCACAAAGATCTCTTACTAGGCATATCGAGAATGCTGGTGTTCCATTGTTGCTAACCTATTGTACCAGCTAGATGTTAATGACAATCTTTCAGCTCTACTTGTAAGCTCAACATAGCTACGCATTTAACTAAGTAGTTTGCAATCCTTGAAAAATACTAAAATCTCACCTCTTGGCTGGCTTCTATGAAGGCATTGACGCACTGTGAGTGTCCTTTAAATTGGGACAAAATGTTTGCTAATTCAGTCATGCGCTCAATATTGCCATACCTCTGGGCAAACACAAACTCATCTATCAAACATTTCTGTATTTCACTGTATTTTTTGGAGATTTTCTTCTTGGCCTCTTCAAAATTTTCACTTGGAGGGAGCTCTTGGGCGATCAGATTCAATTTTTGGATGACGTCTGCTGCTTTATCCAGGTTGCCTTGGTTCATGTCGAACAATTCGCACATGTATTGAGACTGTGCTAGACTAGTGGTAGAATTGCTCTTTGAAGGGCTGATATTATTTGATAGAAATGCATTGAAGGCTAGCATAAGCTTTTGAGCTTCGGCAGCTCTTGATCGTGGTGTGTTCAGAGATTCAAGCTGATCTCCAATATGAATGACTTTGGTTGCTACTGTGTTTATCCGTTCATCCAGCAATTGAAAAATATTAGTTGCTGTCTGAAACAAGATTAGAAAAAAGCATATATATGTTCATCTTCTCTGTAGTCATACTGGTTTATTTTCATTCAATTTTAATCCACTCTCTCATTGCTCGGTCTTAAATGCACGAATTCATCTGGGACATGATACATCGATGGCTGAAATCGAAAAATGCATACCTCTGATCTCAGCTTTGCAAATCTTTACTCGTGTTTTGTTCAATTTTTTTTAAAGAAAACAAACCACAGTTTGCCTCGAAAGTTTCTGTAAATTTTTTCAATGATTCATAAATATTTGAGGAAAACTTCCTTGTGACCGGGCGGATTGCAATAAGTTGCATGCAAAAATGGGAGGGCCTTTAAAACAGGTTTTAAAACTGGGAGGGCCAGTAAAATAATTTTTACCTTTGCAAAACAGCAAAAAAAAATCAAGTGTTTGTGGTAAAATGGCTGCAATTAACACTTAAAAAGCCATAAGAAGGTCATTGTTTTGAAATTTTGGAGGAAAAAGTGGTTTTTAAAATGGGAAGGCCAAGTACTTTCTGCATATCCAAAAATAATTATAGATAATGGTATTACCTTATTAGATTCCTGAAGCTGAGCCACTTCTTGCCATAAACTTACTTCTTGATCACCACATGCTGACTCAAGCTTGTCACATTTCTTCCTCTGCCGTTCTTGAAGAAACTTTAGGTCCCTAAAATAACAGAGGTGTTGATACGATAAGAGAAAATTCATAATTTTTATGGAATTAAACGATGAAAAGCAAGCTGTTGAAAGATTTTTTTCAGCAACAGCATATGTATGAACAGGGCTACTTCGGGATTTATATAATGAGATTCCTTGAAAATTTTTTGGACGATTCTCTGACACTGCATTAAATGCAGAATGACTAAAAAGAGATAAAAATGTTGCAACAATGCAACATTAGTTGTATGAAACGTCCAACACATTCGGAAAGGTAAATGAAAGTGATATAACAACTTTTTCCTGACACTTTCGTCATTTTCCCTGACATTTCTCAAGTTCCCTTGACTATTTCAAATTATTTATGGCAGATGTCAATATTGGAGTAATCCATGTTGACATCTGAGTGAAAAATTTTAGTCTTTAGATTGAGGATACTTCCAGATCAAATTTTTTCTATGTAAGGCTCCACTGATAAAAGCAGGATTTGGCTGCAAAACAGCAGAGAGAGCAAGGCTGAGATCCCGCAGTAACTTCCATGACAAGTGACTCTATGGTGCAGACTTTTTAAAAGAATATCTTAGTTTCATAATCAATAATCGCATACTTCCTGATCACACACATACATGATCAACAATAGTGTTGAAATTCATGGGAGTCCTCCATAGGCCTCTGTTCCCTACATGATGCTATTCAACTGTTTTGAATGGATTTAACCTTTTACAGGTAGTGCTTGAACCTCTACTTGCGAATTCTTACTTGGATCTCTTTTAATCAGACTTACTTTATTGCTTGGATGAAAGTTTCCTGCATGAGCTGAGGATCAAACATTTCTTTAGATTTATCATCAGGCATGCTGCCAAGTACCCTCCATGCGAGTCTTTCAACAAATGCCTCAGCTTCAAAAGGCTTCTGCGGAAAAAAAATAGAGCAAATTCAGAGCATTAGGAGTGTCCATGATGAAGAACCCTAATTAAAACCTCTTTCCAGAATTACCAAGACCTACCATTTCTCTGATCAGATTCAGTAACTTAGATATTATTTAAAAATAGTTAAACATTCTTTTAATATTTCACAAAGAAATATTTTGCAGAATATAGTTTTTTGTGAGTTATTATTGATTTTACTGAATAAATGAATGAATACGTTTGGGGAGAATTACAGCTGACTATTGAGGAATTCCTTCTTTCAGAAATCATGACTATTTGTTTTTTTTTTTTTTTTTTTTTTTCTTACTACTTCAAATAGCCCACAAGGGCTAATCCCACGCTTTAAGTCCCATCCCCCCTCCGTCCCTACTGAACCAGTCCCAGGCAACCCTTGTTTGAGACCATCAAACTCGGGTCGCCTGGCCTGGAATCGAACCCGGGACCTCCCGATCATAGAGCAAGCGCTACAACCACTACACCATAGGAGGCCGACAAACTGTTGGCTGACATTCATCATGTTCATTGATTAAAGGTGCGTTGTCAAGGTAAACTTGTCCAATTCTGTTTGGTTCTTCTGTTTCTAAACGCAACCCAATGGTTGCCATCAACCTACAGGATTGTTGAGCGATCATACATAAACACATAAATCATCGGGTAATTCAAATGGAATCCAACAACGATGACCGTTCAGAATCAGGATGTTCTGTTTCCAAACGGTCTGAAACAATTTACTCTGACAACGCAACTTACTTAGAGCTTGCTCATCGTATGTTGAGACGTAAATCAATTATTGTTTGTGTCACCACTCATCAATGGTGGCATCTGATTGCATGTGAGTATTAAACTGTTGAGTGGTGCTGATTCAGACCTAATCAGGGATAAACATTTGTTTCCCTATAAGGTGCGCGAGCTCTAACCATGCTCAATCCATCAGACAGTTTTCAAAAGATCTATCGCAGGTTCAGGGAGGCATATCGTGATATGCTATATTTCATATTAGACATGGCAACATTTCCTGCACTCATAAAAAGTGTAGCAGAGCATCCGAAAAAAGGGCTGTATTCAAATGACGATTGCTGTCGTAGTGGAGAATGCGAAGTTAAGAAAAGCAGTGCTTGAAACCACAGAGATGCGACTAAAATAATGGGTGCAGATTTGAACACACTGTTAATTACCTTTTCCATTTCTTTCATGTATTGTTGCATCATCTTGGCGGCTTTTGTTTGGTTCAATGTATTAGTGAATGAAGAGATAAGGCCTTAGTTCACACAGTCACCTCAATAATGGTGCGCATTTTAGAGTAGCACGTAAAAAACTACAAGTGAGACTTTATATTTGAATTTTAAAAACCATGATAAACATTCTGAACGTAATGAAGAGACTGAGAAATTCTTGGAGTTGAAAACACAGGCAGAAACATAATCAATTAAAATTATAAAAAGGGGGCGTCCCTGTTGACGTTTTGTAGTTTTGAGTTTGAGGTTATGTTTACATTATCGAATCGAAATCGAAAGAAAATATCGAACTCCCCCTCCTCCCCTCTAGATGAAAGGAGGGTGAGGGGTAAAGGATCAAAATTTTGAGGTTATCTTCATAGTTGTAATTTTGCAAAGGTAATTCTTACTTATTTTTTACCCTTTACGAATAAATATCACTTTAGTGGTTCGTAAGTTTTAATATTTTATCTCTAATTCTACTATTACTAATATTAATTAGTTACTGTGCTCCATAACGGGCATGAAATCTCGTCTGTAACCAAATCATTTTCACATGAGAATCCTGGCCTCACAACAGAATTCATCCCAGCAATTCGTTTCTTTTTCCATTACCACATTTTCAGGCTTTAGAAAAATTATCACGCATGCAACTCACAACTGGACAGCTCTGCTTTACATGGTCAGGGTGAGGAATACTGGCAACTATTCACTGTTGAGAAAATTTGATTGCATTTTCAAGAAGCAAATTCGCAGCCCTCAACTCTGCATTGCATGCTAACAGCTATTCCTTTTATCAAAGGGATTTTAGTTGTTCTTAAGTAATAATTTGATTAATAATTTTTTTCACTTGTCTAAGGTTTGCTCACTCCTTCTGAAATTTGGTATTAGTACGGGCTTCGCTATCACCTAGCTTATCAGATGGTTCCTCTGAGCAAGTCAGAATATTCATTATACACTTTTTCATTGCACAATTTGGAGGCCTCTTGTGAGATCCAGTACACTAATCATCATATTCATGGGGTCTTTTCTCCCAATAGAGGCACTTTTTTAGCAGGTTATCAGCCTAACATAGCAGTGAATCTAGATAGATTGTCGTGTCAACTCGCAACTAATTTTGACTGTCCTCTTGACTTTGCCTGCAGGTACAATCTCCTGAGTTAGCGCGATGTAATACCTTAGGATTGACGGAAGGAGAAAAATCTCTTGTTCCGTGTAAGCTCTTTTAGCTGATGCCTGAATATTTTGCGTCTGTTCATCTAATGATCATTCTCGAAAGATGGAGGCGGAGGTGCAGAAACTCCTAAGTGATCTTGAGTCGAACAATATCAATGTGTTCAATGATGCTAAAGCAAGGTTTCATGATCAGTTTAATTCTAGTAAGTTGTTTCTTCCATTTAATTTCTAATAACCTTATTATTATGTAATTTTTTTTCTCTGTGTTTTTTTTTTTTGGAGGGCGGGGGCTCATGAAGGAAAAAGTCTTAAAAATTAAATAAGTACACTCGCCAGATGTTCACGTAGAGGTGTGTTGGATTCTTCCTTCAAGACAGACAAAGCAATATGAAGGAGTAAATATCAATTCTTGAAGAATTAGTAGTATGCACACAATTTGCTATCTGACAAAAAAATTTCTGCCCTTACGTAACTCTTCAACACTACAGGGAAGAATAAGGGACTTTGGCAGCGGCAAGTATTGTTACAGGGGAGTGAGAGGACATCAAGCAATGAGCTAAGTCATGAGTTGAATTGATTTCTGTTGAGTCTTACTTAGAAGAGTTTATTTTAAAGTCATTCGCTCTGGGTTTGATAAATTGATGCTCCAAAAAATAAAGTATTCATAGAAAACTACAGCTCTGTTTTAATTTTATGAAGGATACTACTTTTACTTTGCTGTGGTCAATAGCACCTTCAGCGTCTTCAATGAATTTCTCTCAATATTTTAAAGTGTCCCTCCATAATCTAAGTAGAGAGGGGGTGTGGGTTAGTGTTTCACAATTTTTAGAAGTGTAGTTCAACAATATGGAGCAGTGAAGGGGCAAAACCCCTTGAGTTGGATTTTGGTAGTTTTTTCCAATAGGAATAATTTTGCCTGCAAATAGGAATAGAGTGAAGAAAATCCAGGGATCCCAGATGTGGATGGATGACTTGTTTTGAATTCAGACTTCGCTGTCAGTATTCACATTGTAAACTTAGAAATCTATATTAAGTAATTTCAAGTGTTACATAAATTTAGCCCTTCCTATGTATTTCAGTGTTCCTGTTAAAATACATTTAAGTTATCAAATATTTTCAGGTAAAGACCCTTGGCTTGCTCATTTCATGGTTGACTATTGTCTGACAAACTCTCAAAGATGTGTAGAAATATTAGTCGGAGTTCCAGAACCTCACCACAAGTATTTGTTTGATAGGTAAGTTTATCAAAGAATGCTTTCCAGTGTCATTCATATTATTAGATTCTCTGTTTACCTGCAGATTAGTAGCTTGATGAATCATTTGGAAGTGTTCAAAATTAATAATTCTTCCATCCTAGATGTCATGATTGTTATATGTTATGTAGGAAATCTTTTATACTTTGTTTAGGTAGTCTTATGCTTTGATGAAAAAAGTACGAAAATATATCCTTGGTAGAATTGATTGTTAAATTTGGATTTGGAAAGAAAAACATGTACAAATTGTTAAATTGTACAAGGCAGGAAATTCTTTCAGGGGTCTCATCCATTTAATTTGAAATTTACATGAGAAAAAAGGTATGTGAAAACACAGCATCAAACTTTTGTGAAGTTCCAAAAATTGTTGATATTGATTTGAAACACAAAACAAGATGCAATGTATGCTACGCACAAAATGACACTATTAAACATGTGTGTAAAATTTTAACCAACCGAACTTTCAATGAAGTTTTAAAGGAAGCCATAGGGTCATGTCCTCCACCCTCTCAGCAAGAACTATCCAGCTCTTTTCATATCAATTGCCAATGTGTGGAACTACGTATCTTAATTGAGGTGTCTCAAAATTTCCATTCTTATTTTATTTTTTGGAAGTGAAGCAAGCCAACTTTGTAACTTGAAATTTATAAAATTTATATAGAACATTTTGCCAGTAGAGAGGAAAAATCAAGGAAGTTTTCAAGAAATAATATTGACTAGTATTGTAAAAAAAAAAAATTAAAGTATAACAGAAAGTCTGCAACGTTGCGAACGGAGGTATGTGGTTTTGCACTTTGGCCTTGGATATCTCACAAAATTTTTCACCCTCCATAAAGTACCTATTAATTACCCTATTTTTTGTAATTGATTTTAAATGATTGATTCCTTATTTTTCTGTGGTGGTTTTACAGACTGGGAGAGCACATTCGAGGATCTTCAAAAGTCCAAGCCCTCACTCTTTTAGGTCATGTAGTCAAGCGGCAGCCATCGTGGCTCTTTAAAATAGTAAACCATCAGTTAATGAAGGACGTGTTGAAACTCTTGAAGGTGCCAAAGGTCATTTTTCTTAAATCAATATTACTAGCTAATAGTGCATAGCAGGACATTCTAAAAGTCCTATATAAATGAGTCATCTAGCTTTAACAACTCTGATACATCAAAACTATCCTTCATTTCGAGCCATATTTGCTGAGAGAAAGTATCTGTGTTATTTCATTCCGGTTAAAGATCTACACTCTTTGTTGCTTGCATTTCATGTAACGTTTGCAATGACTCATTTGCATCAAATTATATCTATTTTGTAGAAACTATATCACCTACCACTCAAAAGAGGCAAAACCCTCAACCCACACTGAGTTTAGGAACGAGTTTCAGATTTTGTTCTACCATCATCATAAATTTTAAGTAGTTCCTTGGGAGAAGTTGGTAACATTGCATGGTGGCAACGATCACGGTGTCTACAAACCAAAAATCTGATCATGGAGTCAACGATTGTCACCATGCTATGTAATTGAGTTGGTAACATAGCATGGTGGCAACGATCATAGTGTCAACAAACCAAAAATCTGATCATGGATTTAACGATTGTTGACGTCTCGCTCAGGCAGTTGAATGCAAAAATGGGCCCTGAGCATGGTGTCAACGATCACGGTGTCAACAGAAAAATATCTTCCTTATGAGTAAAATTAAAAAATTAAGTGTACAGGAGAGGTTTGGGTCACGTATAGTTAGATTAGGTTAATTTAGGTCAGGACATGTACGGTTAGATCAGGTAGGTAAGGTTAAAGTTAAGTAGGGTAAGATCAGGGAAAACTAAATTCTGTGAAAGTGGGTTCGGTCTTTTAAGGTAAATTTGGGTAATGTTAGATAAAGTTTGATAAGGTTAGGTCAGGTTAGAGTAAATAACACAAGAAAAACAAGACTTGAAATTTGAAAGATTTCACAGAGGGAAGTTTTAAGTTTCGTTGACGCCGTATTCGTTGACACCGTGATCATCTTTCACAAGAGTCAGGAATTTTTATTTTTGGATGATCAGGGTGTCAACAAAAACTTAGAAAAACTGTTTGTTGACATCATGATTTGTAATCGAGGAGTTGACCTTCTTTCAGCTCTAGCATAAGTTTACAATAACCTGATCTATGGCTGTTTTTTGGATGGTCAATTCTGAAAAAATTAGAAAGCTCTGTAGAGCCATTCATAAAAAATCCATTGCTGAAAATCATATTTTTTAACACCAATCTGAATGTTTTTGCTTTTGACGATAATCTGTCCTTGTCAGAGTTGAAAGTGTGTACTGGGTGAGGAAGAAAATGAAAACGAAAGGATTTCAGGAAATACCCGAGAAAGGCAAGTTTTTGGGAATATGGAAAAAGCAGAGAAAAATCATGAGACAGCAAAGATTTTAGATGACTAAGCACCAGTAAACAGGGTGGCTAGCGACCGAGAAAAGTCAAGGAATGCAACTTAACTGGGAAAAATCAGGAAAAAGTAAAGGAATTTCGCCAAAGGTCAGGGATTTTTTGCGGAGTCGGGCTCCACGTAAAAATCAGGTCTGCGATGAGCCAGCTGATCGCTTTGTTGTGCCAACTGCGTGGCGCTCACAAAAAGAAAAAGTCAGGAAAATTTACTAAAAGTCATGGAATGATAAAATGAAATTTTGCTAGCCACCTTGAGTAGATACCTCAGTATCAAGCCTTTTGTAAAACGATATCTATTGAATAATAAAAGAATCTGAAATCTTATCTCCAAAAACTTTGATTATCTTGTAAGTAGCAATGGGTACTATCCAAAAAATGGCATTTTGCAAATTTCTTTTACGCATCAAAGTTCAATCATAATCACGTCAGGGTATTACCCTCTATTTTATTTCTCATTTTAGGTGGAGACAGATTTTGTATCGGTGATGAGCGCACTTTTAGTCATCATCATTCTTCTCCCCATGATTCCTGCTTACATAAAGCCCCACCTTGATGATGTTTTTGAGGTGTTTAGGTGAGTTTTCTGCACCAATACTTTACGATTTTTCCGGGAATTAAATGCAGTATAAATTTTGTCTTTTCAATGATTTGTGTAAAGCTGGAGATATTAAACTCAAATTTTTCCGTAAGTACCCATGCCTTTTTAAAGACTGGCGTGATGACTCAGAAAAAGGGACCTTGGCCAACCTATCGGAAGAAGTTAGAGGTGAACCAAGAGGTATTCTGCCGTGCTAAGGAAAAACGCTGTATGAACCTTCAGGCATTGCCAAATTTCCTCGGGAAAATCACTAATTTTCAGGAAATTTTTTTAATATTTTTTCGCCAATTTCTCAGATCATTTTGTTTCGTAATTTGAACTAAAGTGTCTGAAAATTTCAAGGAAAAATATTCATAATTTTCCTCAAAAATAAACATTATATCCAAGGAAATTTGGCAACTCTCGAATGTTCATGCGACGTTCTTCCTTAGCAAGGCAGTATAGGAGAGGAGGAGAGACTCCTCACAATGAGCAGCGCCATTGATATCCTGAAGGCCCCAAATACCTGAATGATCGAAAGCTTTCCATTTGTTTGTATAATATCTCAATGGTTATTTGAATGGGGACCATATGGCAGATTTTGGTGAATGTAATCAATGTATGAAAATTTATCTCAATATCAATGAAACTAAATTTTTCCAATAGAATTCCTTTTCTTCCCTCTGTTGCGCTGTTCACTGATCTTTTCCTTTTTCTTAATCTTCCATTTAATTTTCGTATCCTGTTTTTTCCAGCCGACTTGCTTCCTGGAACACAGTAAATCCTTCAAAATTGTCTGCCAGCCATTTGCTTCATTTGCAAGTCACTTTATATGCTCTTTTCCACCGACTATATGGAATGTTTCCATGCAATTTTCTCTACTATTTGAGACAGGTCTACTCAAGTCATGAGAACCTACCTGTCTTCGTCCATACGATCAAGGTATACATTGCTATTTGCATTTCCCTTTCAAGTTAAAAAAAAAAAAAATCATAAGATTTTTGCTCCATCTACTTCATTAAAACCACTCTAAAATATATCCATAGTATTTAAATTATTTTATGCTTCCTGCTTCTACATACTACCAATTCTGAGGTCTCAAACTTTTGTTTCTGTTTGCCTTAAGGATTGTGACCATATTATTTCAAAGAGACGAATACATAAGGTACGAATTTAAGCATTCTGATGTATGTCTCTCCTCAAAATTTTCGTGCTGCAGAATACAATTTTTGTACTAAAAATTACTGTAATCAAATCCCAGCCAAGATATTACCGTTTCTATTCAGCATTGGTCACAAAAAATTTAAATTTCCTGCTCACATGAAAAACCAGAGTCTACTTCAATCAAATTGTGCACCACAACGTTTGTAGCACGCTTCTGAATCGAGCAGTCTTCCTGTCCAACACTGTGCTATTCAAAGTGCAAACAACATGCAATAGCTGAGCTGAAGCGCTCATATTGAATTTGTCATATTTTCATCCTGCAACGACTGCTATGGTAATGTTTAGTGTGCATTTAACGCAAGTAGATTATGGTTTTTTAAAGCAGGAAGTTAGAATTTATGCATCAAAAAACGTTAATATTTCTGTTAGAAGTCACTTCCAGTAATTTTCATCGCATGAATCGTTTTCTAAGTACATGAAATTTTGATGAGAAAACATTTAACTTTAAGCTCAAATTCGCACATTTTCTAGTGGTCCATTGTTGCAGGTATACAATTTGGAAGATCTTTCCTTTCAAGACTTTTTCTCTTTATAATAGGATTTTTTTTTAAATGGAGAGGATATTGCAAAAATGTTTAACCGCTATGCTCTGTAAAGAGGCATAACTGGGTTAACAATTTGTCATGCACTAACTGTGCAGATTAAATAGCATAGGCCTATTGGTGAGGTTTTTGCACCAATCTGGTCCAAAATGATCCAATTCCAATCTCGCACTAATCATGCGGCCAATGTGGTCTAAAATAGTATCGTATGCCTGATCTCGAGTTCTAAGGAAGATCTTTCTTTTTATTACATTTTTTTCAGCCTATGCTTGGGACTGTGCGAATGCATCCATTGCTGGTCACTGCATCCAAGGATTCTGAAACTGCAACCGCAAGGTATGTGTTTTGAATGAATTGCCAGGTAGGGCCTAGAATGGGCCAGTTGCGCCGGTCACAAAATCGTATTTTGATGCTTGAATCTTGTAGATCAGCTAAAAATAATAAGATCTGTCCAAACAGCATCTTTCTACGTTTATTATTAACTGAGATAAATTGAAAAAAATTCGGATTATGACATCATCCACTGCGGTAGTGACACCCTTGGTTTCTTCCACCTTTCTTTCATCAGTCGGTGTGACGCAAGTTAGCACTGGTTATACAACGTGAAACTCGGATGTAAGTAAGATAGAAGAAACAAAGAGTGTCATTATGTATTCTGGATGAGTCAAAGACCAGATTTTTCAAAGGGCAACGTCTCGACTACAATATTGAACGTAGAAAGTTGCTGTTCAGACAGATCTTATTATTTTTAGCTAATATATCAAAATCTAGCATCGAAACACGATTCTGTGACCAGCACAACTGACCCATTCAAGTACTTTAACTGTTTCCTTAGTAAACTTGTTGATTAAACCATTAAAGCTCAAAATTGGCTTATAAGTGAGAAATCAGTGTTCTTAGATCACATTTAAATCAGTAAATTAAAACTTCCCACTTGTGAAAAAAAAACCCAAATCACTGGCAGTATGCAAATCATGGCCATCAGGAGGAGTGTAGAAACTGCACTTATGCCTAACCGATTTTTTGCAGTTTGTTTGTTTGAAAAATGTGAGGACAATAAGTTATTTGTCAGTCTATTCATTCAAATCAATTTTGCATGAATCTGCTTGAGTTTGTGCAAATTGAGCTATTTTATGTGAGGAAAAGAGTGAAAGGCTTGCTTTTACTGTGGCAGCGCCTATAATGACACAAGAAATTTGGAAATATGTGATACAAACTACATATTGAAGATGTGCATTAAAAGAGTGCATTTTAATATTCTCTGATAAGCCCCATGTGATTTTCCTGGGCAGTTACTGGTTCTAAGTTAATTATGTAATGCAATTATGTTATCATATATGGACAACAGACCCATTAGTTTTTTTAAGTGACTCGTTATTTGGTGATTGTTTTTCTCCCTTTCCCCTGTTTAAAAGAAAAAAAAAACCGTACCCATTTTATATATTAATTAGCTCAGTGATTCATGTTGAAAATTCTGTATTGTTAACAAAGATGGAAGAAAATGGAACACCATGACGTCATAGTCGAATGTGCCAAGTATGCTCTAGACCATGGAGAACGGCAGTTTCAAGAGCCTCTTCCTTACCATCAGGGAATGATATCAAACCTCAGCTTGACAGGTAAATTTTCAAAAATATTTTTCAATCTTTCTTTGTTCATTTTCAATCCTTCATATTTCTGCAATCTCTTTTTCTCAAAGAGCCAATCTGTTTTGTGAGGAGGACGATAAAAATGTTTACAATTTTTTTCTTTAAAAAAGTCGTGACATTGGAGGCCTGCAACCCAGAATGTACGCTGTCACTTTACACAAAGTGGACTTGCAGCAAAATGATATAAACTCAGTTCTTTGAGTAGAGTTTATTCAATTTATGAGTTTGTCAACAGCGCCAGTAATTGTAACAACAAGCAACAAATACAGAAGGTGGTGGCAGTTCTTACTGAAATTATGTATGTCAACAAGATGTCAGACTGGGCCACAACTGTGACCCGAGAAAATCATTAAAGCTGTTGAACTCAGCAAGTCCTGTGATTTTTTTTCTGTAGTCTAATATTTATACTTTAAGGTTTTATTTTTAAATTTTTTACTGGCTCAATTTTCCTACATTGTTTTCCATTTTCTAGCAAATTGGAAACTCGGGATGTTCCTGGTGACATTTGCGTGCAAAGTGGGCGTTTAATTTGAACTCTTCTCTTCCTCCTAAATACATATTCTCTTTGTTGCGTATCTTGTCCCTATATATCTAATGGCGGTGAAATCAATTCTGATTTAATTTTTGTGTAAAAATGAACTATTTACATATTGATGGTCCACACACCTAAATTTTACAATTTAGCTAGTTATTATCAAAGTCAACATCCCTCTACAAAGATGTTATGACTTAGCAGAAACAAAATTTTATCTTCAGATCTATTTACTCCTGAAATCTTTTTTCTTTCAAGATCCATCTCATTTACCAATGTTTTTTCTCTCAGGGAGGTCTGGAGTCTCTAGCTACTCCAGCCAGTTGGCGAACATGGTCAGTGAGGAAATTTGGAGTCCAAGCATTGAATGTAGCAACTCGATAGCAAGTGAATCACGGCCGACTTCCATACCGCACACTCCCATCGCTCAGGTATCAGCCATTTTTTTCATGGGACCATCCGTGTAAAGCTGATAGGTTTATATTTATATTTACAACAGTCAAACCATTATTTCACCTGTTTGCCTTTCATAACAACATTGGCTTTAGAGAAGTGATAATCATGCAACCAAATTCTGTCATCTCAATTTTTGAAACCCTATAACTTTAGTAGCAGCAGAAAGTCCAAATAAGATTAGTATTCCATGAAACAGAAGCAATCCTGAATAATTCTTAAGTTGAGGATTTAAAGGTTAGAAGATCCGTGACCGGGTATCTTTTATTGCCCTCAATAGAACTTGGGACACAAAATGGATTGTCTCAAAAACAGTGCACCTGGTAAAATATTGACTTGATGAATCTTAGAATGTATTAGCTCCATTAAAAAAACTGGCCTCTATCTCTAGGTTACCTCAAGTTTTTTCAATGCATATTTCTCTGATACTTTTTTAAAACAAATTATGTTTTTTCATATTTCCGTTGAACCAATCGAAATAATTAGACCTTTGGAAGTAAATAATTTTAATTATCTTTTTGCTCTGAGAGAATTATAACATATTTTAAATTAAGGGTACCTAAAATTACTAAAATATTCCACCCAAAATTTTAGTTGGATGAAACCGATTTTATATTATGCTTTTGCATTAAATTAGATCATAATTCCTAAAAGCTTGATTTGTGGTGAACTGCAGTTTGCCTTGAACTATTTTCACAGATCCAGATCTACATGAAATAAATATTTACCACTTGTTAATACTAATAAATGTTGAACATTAAGCACGCAAAAATTAAGGCAATAGTATGGCAATGAGAGCTTTGCTTTTCAACTTATGATTTCATTCGAAGGACCCACTTTACTACTTATTATGGGTTTAAACAAAGAGGGGTGTAACAAATGCAGGATATTTAAACTGCTGGGGCTGTTTGTGATGTCAGTGCCTGTAACAAACTGCATGCGCATGATATGATGATAGAATTTCATATTTATAAGCCTTTGTGCGGTTTTTGATGGTTTTTGTGAAGTAATTTTAGAGCTGGTGTGAAAATTAAAAGTGAAATACTCACAATCAGTTCTTTTTAAACTAACAAATAGGCTGGAAAATTATCCACCCTAATGGAATTTTTGTGGAACCAAAAAGTAACTTTCCTCGCGATGCTGGTGTGTACGTTCCTTTGTTTCATACACTCACTGCTATTGTGTTTTGCTATCGTGCTATGTTTTGTCTAATAGTGTCCATGGTTGATGCCAGAGTTTTTTCAGCTTTTGCCAAACAGTGCTTTTCTTAGTTTGTCATGGGTCGATCTTTTGATTCAGAAAAAAGTCTTTGTTCAACTTTTTTCAACAGATTCTTTTGCGACGTGTAGAAGAGCCTTTATCTGATGTTCAGCTCTAGATCATCAGCATTTTACTGTCCAAAAGTGTGCAATTTTTCTATTAAAAAATTCGAGGTTAAACTCATTCTAAATGTTTAATTTTTTGAGGAATTTTAATCGGAAGACTTCTAAGGCTTTGTCCACACAAGCGCAGTTTGGGTGAATTAGTTCCTTGAACTAGGGGTTCCGAGAATAAGTTATAGGTAAGTTATAACAAGTTCTTGGAACAAGTTTGATGGAAGTTCCACGAACCGCACTCATGTGAACAAGGCCTCCGTTTCTGACTTTTCTTTGAAGTATGAGGATATAGGAAAGATACTTAAAGAAAAATCCTTACTTGAAAATTCCCAGAGTGTTGACTTTTCATTAAACTAACACTAACACATAACCATATTTGACAGGGATTTGTGAGTAACGTAACATTTCCTCTTCAAGAAGGGAGCTCTCCTCCTGAAGCAGCTGTGGAAGCCACTCCTGAAACCACCCCCATTAAGGTATAACCATGAAATTGTTTGTTGCTTCTCCGATTTTCTTTAAACTTTTTTCCTAGTTGTACCTTCACTTTTTTCACGTGTATCTTCCTCACAAATTTCCATTCTTTCCCTTATATTCTTTATGATTTCTTATCCTTATATAATTTAAGATTGTAATTAAAGGAACAATGTTGTTGAAAGCGTGACTTAGTATCAGTTTTTGATGTTCTCGATTCATTATTGGGAATATCAATTGCTAATCTCTATGTATAACATTATATTTTGCATGTTTAACATATCTCACAAATTACTGTGATTTAATTATTTCTCTTTCTTCATTATTTGACCTATTAATTTTTCGGTCCTGTCTTTATGTAACTTCTATGATTAGATCGAGCTCACCTGTTGAAGAGCAGGAAGTCATTGTATAGGTAGCTGAAGCACAATTTGATGGCTTACAATCATTATAGCTAGGATGTATTTGTTCTAAAAGGAACTATTTGCACAGGGTTTACATGCAACATAGTTCCTTTTTACATAAATACGTTCATTTGTAATGGGTAAACTTCATTGTTGTTCTAAAGTAATTAAATCCATCCAAATGCCGAGTTTCTACTTGCAACATCAACAGAGATATTGCCTTTTGAAATAGAAGGCTTATGGCTGAAGTCCTAATAATACCTCTATCATTTCATGAATGATGGTAAAAGCTTAAGCCAGATACCAGATGATTAAAAGTTCATATCGATATTAATAAACACATATAACCTAAGAAAACGAAAAAAATTGTGAAAAAACAAGAAAAAAAATGCTTGAATGTGCGCCATTGTTGCGCTTGATAACTGGAGCACTGGAAAAGTGATTTTTGGATAATCGAGGTATTACTGTGCCCAATAAAACACTTAACAGGACCAGAGACTAAGCACTTCAAAATATGTTTATCATTTAAATTCCACGCAAAATACGGAGACAAATTAAAATTTCGAAATCAACGTTTTGAAGGAAACGTCTCGCGGTTTTTGTTTTTTCATTTATCAGCTGCCTCTCCAGTATTCTCGTTGGTGTCTTGAAAAGCCTTAATTCCTACCCTGACTATTGGTTCATTACAATGTTTCAAAATTTCCACCCTCTTTCGATTTTTTTAAAAGAAAAAGAAATAATTTTACAGCATTAACAAGGAACAATGAAGAAAATTGGAATCAAAAGCCGCAATTTCATCTGTTCTGCCCCTGAAAAATGTAGAATGTACGGCAATTTAGAATCAGATTTAGAGCCAAACCATATGGTGGACGGTGTAATTCAGCACACTTTTAAAGAAGAATACATCGATAGTGAAACAGCAGAAATGCGTATCCTAGTTTGCAGGGTTACAGACTTTCTGTCATACTTGATTTTCTACATGAAACACTACTGAACGTCAGTGCCACTTTTTGAAAATTTCATAGATTTTTTCTCTCCTCATAAAAAATATTCTGTGAAAACTTCAAGCCATGATGTTGGTTCGATCTCCTTTTAAAAGAATGAAATATGAAGGACAATAGCGAAGTTTTACTGTCAATATGTATGTAACTAATTTTTGCTAATTTGATAGATTGTATCATCAAAAAATGATTGCATGACGTCAGTGAATGAATCTCTGCGCATCTCGTACTCCCTTCTGAAGATTATTTTTTGCCATATGTTCTCAACTTTCCAAATTCCATGTCAGATGAGAAGGCAGACTGTAAACACAACTCCTTCTTAAGATATTCCTCGCCCCTTTTTCTGATCTGATTTTTGGTCGCGGGAACTTTGTTGATCGTTTTCTGATTTTTATTACAACAGGTCTTTTTCTGCTTCATGCCATTGCTTAGTTGCTTTTATCTTTTTAAAAAAAAAGCCTTTCTCTTTATTGTGAGCGTTAATAACGGACTCGGTCATAATGCTCACTCATTGTCTCCATGGATCAGTGGCATCCATTTTTAAAAATTTATTTTCTGCAAGTACTGAATGAACTAAGCTTTTGGGATTTCTTTGAACTTAAAATGGCAAAATGTCAAAAATGGGACCTGTTTGAAACGATATTTTTGGCAGGTTCTGATTACATAGCCAGGTGCAGAAAACGGAGTTCGGTAATCGGCTAAACCCAGCTTCAAGCATAGCCTTACTACATCAATTCGACCATCGGCTTTTGATTTGTCGGATTTTCATTAATATTCCCTCCTCTTAGAAATGCTTTTTTTAACTCCTTCCCAAATTTCTAGGTTTTCCACGAAATTTTACTTCAGGAAAACTTTATGCTAATCGTGCCAGAATTCTTTGCCACTACCCTAAGAGGCTCACTGTATCCTCAGAACGTGCCAATCGTACCCATCACAGAATTGTATTCTAACAGTTGGCATTTTTACATCACCTGAAGAAGCAATACCAGTCCAAACATATTTTTCAATTTTTTCAGGCTAATAAAACAAAAGTATGGTTATTTGCAGTTATGATGGATAACATCCCTTTTCTCATAGTTTCTTTCAGTGTTGTAATGAATAGAAAGTCAGCCCTCCCTGCAAAAAATTTTTTTGGGCTCCCCTTTAACCTACGTTCCCCTCCCTGGCCTTTTTAAAGCAATGCGTTCTTATTAAAAAATTGTCTGGAAAGGCGGTGGATCTTTTCACCAGTATTTTCACTAGTTGCTCTGTGGGTGCATTGCTTGTCTACCAATGTGGAATGAACTAAGGGGAATTTGTAATCTGGTGCATGACATCATCTGCATTTGTTTCGAAATTGCACTCTCCGTCAAGCTCCAAAATAGAAACTTTGATTTGCACCAATTTTATTTTTCATTTTTTTCCTTTTCCAAAGTATCTAGGCTACTATACCTTGGCTCTTAAATTAACTTAAGGAATATTTTACTGCACCAAATCCTTCAATTTTTACAATCTAACTTTTTTTCTCTCCATGTTTGAATGAAGGATTTGCGACATGTACCCAGAGTAACTCCAATAAATTCAAGCGTTGTACGAGCTCTCAATACATTTTCAACGACTGAACGACCTCGCTTTCGACAAGCAGGCTCCGGGACTACTCCTTGTCATTCGGAGCCTTCTTCACCAATGAAAAAAGAACCATCACCTTTCATCTTCCCTGGAGACTCGTCCTCAGCCTTTCACCAACCTATCTTTTTCAAAAAGATGGATAGAATGATCAGTGAGCGAACGCAGGTAAGTAATTGCCTTTCTATAAATTCACCTATTATTGCGGATATTACATTATTATGAATTTTCATATTTTTCTCCCAAAATAAGATCCATTTTCCTCAATTCATTGCCATACCATTCTGTAAATGAAATGTGATCAATTCACGCGCCCCACTCAAGAACTGTTATTGATCATATTTTACTTCTTCAGTGATGCCATTAGAAAAGACAAGTGAGATTTGTGAAAAATGCACACTGCAAAGTCCTCAATAGAGAAAAGATTAAAAAAATTGATTGCTGCAGGAACGGTGCACACGAAGAGGAGGCTGAGACAGTGTCTTTCTCTTCAATACCTCAATCATTGGAGGATTTTGAAATAACCAACCCCCTCCCCCCCATACCCTCACTCATTATACCCTTGTTTTTATGTTTAAAAATGTAGGTACATTGTGAGCCTCAGCCGAATTTTGTTGGTTTTCTAACTCTAATCAGAATGCTTCTTCGCATGCGGCATCTGAATTTTCATGCTCCAGCGTACTTTTCATGAGATATTAATTAAAAATATTCAGGTCGTCCTGTGTCTTTTTTTCTATTTTTTAATGCAATGTTTGAAAACCTCGGCCCTGTAACAAGAAGAAAAAAAAACCTAGAATCAAGTACTCGGTACTTAGAATCGGCAACTGATTCAATCATTTGGCTCGCTCAGATTATTATTTTTTTTGGGGGGGGGGGGGGCGGAGATGTGTACAGGAGAAGAGAGGATAAATATTGACCACGACTTGCACTACTTTCTTAGTACTCGCATTTTGTTAAGGCCCAGGTGATTGCATTTAAGTAGACCAACATTTTTAAACAAGTGTATGTTTTTTGAAGAAATAAGCAATTAGATTGATTAATTCTTGAAATAATGTTACAAAGTGTTACATATATTTCTGATAAATTTCAAAATAATGTGTTTAGCCTTTTTGGGAATGGGGTTCGATGAATCAAATATTGTATTTGAGAAAATACTAGTTTTCTTTTTGCATTGTCTAGTAATGCACATTTAGCCAAGGACGTAACCTTCTGCTTCAGAAGCTCTTCACTTAATGTTATTATTGTTTAAACTCATTTTGTTTTGTTTTTTTATTTGCAGGCTATTGCTGAAACCGATGACTTACAAAAACAGGGTTTTAACTTAGGATCCAACAATCTAGTGCCTCCTCAAAGTCCTTTGCGAGTAATTTCTTCGACCTGGGAGCCTCCAGATTCGCCACTAACGGTGAAAACGCAAGAAGATCATGAAGTCGAGTCCACTTTTTTGGCTCAAGCTCATTCCTCCAGTGTATGTCATCACCAAAGTTTATACACGTTTTTAAATAATCTATTTAAGGGGAAAGTTAAAAACAAGCTCTTCAGAATGTAGACAAATCTTAGATTCAGCAATACTTTTCTTCCAAAAAATTTTTTACATTGATTGTCTGAAAAGAATAATACATTCAGATCAAAACTCCTTTTAATCAATAGTGGATATGTTGCAGATACAACCAAAGTAGACTTCAGGTAGACTCATTTGAAAATCATGGCGAGCATATAAAGAAAGTCTAGAATTCAAAATTCACGCTCTAATGTGCACTTTGTGTACTTTTTATCACGTTTTTTCACTTTTCCAACGCTTGCAAGCAGTGTTTTATAGCTGCCGGTAACCAGTTTTCCCCTAAAAAAGACTTGATAAAACCTAAACTTAACAAAAAAACGATCTTGCAAACTTTTTCTTGTGACAATTACCACCATTTTTTAGTGTTCGTTTTCCTCCGTATTCCTTCTTTTTGCAAAAACAAAAGCTTCAAATCAATTTTCTTGCATCTCCTTGGGCATACCTGATTGCTGGCCAGTAAGAAAAACTGCCTGCAGACACAGGAAATTTGAATGAGTGCCTTATAAACTACACAGATTCCACACAAAGGAGTAGTTTTCAGACTTATTTGTTGTGCCAATCGTCACTTTTGTGCGATATTACCTTTAGAGTATCTGTTTACTTTGCTGTATCTCTTACTTACATCGATTTCTTTGATTAATATCTCTATCAAGTAATTCATTTGTATTGCAGATGAAGGAATTACGTGACATAATTGATAAAGTTGAATTATCAGAAATTTGGAGTGGAACCATGTAGTCATAAAGTGTACTTAATGAAGAAATGAGCCTTAGAATTTTTTTCTTTTTTTGCCAGAATTTTTTAGTTTAAAGTTTCTTTATGTCATGAGTATTCACATAATTTTTAAGCTTCAAACTTTTGACTAAAAATTATCGAAATTTCTCGTCATTACCTCATTCTCAGGTTCTCTTTGTTCTTTGAGAACCTCTTTAATTCAAGATTTTAGATTGTTATCAGGAACCACTGTATCGTAAAAATTTCCTGCAAATGTCTCTTTACATTCCAGATCAATCGAAAAGAATGCGATAGTGTATTGATAGATTATGTGCACCACCCAGGACATACAGAACCAATAGATGATCTTGAGGACTGCGCAAGCTCACCATGTTCCTCAGGAGGATTGCATATGCCTAGTAGCCGATCTCTAATGGATTTTCAAAGGCAACTTCAAAGAATACGGTATTACAGTCAGAGCAATGCCTATCCTCCTCAATTAAGCTCTCTCGGTAAGTTCTAATTGTTTTGAAATATTGATACTTATTGTGCAAACTCTGCTCACTTTTCAGACCTAAAAAAAAGGCAAAAACTTTACTTTTGCAAATACAGGGTTGCCGGCAGTCTAGAAAACTGGGATGATCTGAGAAAGGCAGAGGATTCGTTGGAAAAGTCAGGGAGTTTCTGACACTTCTAAGAATCATTGAAACATATCGCTGATGGACCAACTTTTTACCCTTTACAGTCTTTAGGAGGCTTGTCATCTTTCAACCAGCCTCCGAATGCCTTTTTCTATGAACAAGGAAATTTTGTCTAAGTTTAGCGAAAGTCAGCGTTTTTTTTTTCCTGAACAAAAAGAGGTAGAAATTTTGTTTGAGGGTCTGAGAAAGTCAGGTAATTAGAAAATTTACGAGTTGGGGATAAGCAAACAAATTCAGGGAATTTGAAGGTGAAGACATTATGTCCCTGAAGTAGTTCAGCTCTTGAGTGTTTTTCGTTTTTACTGGTGGAAAAAAATCCCTCAATGAAACCTAAATTAACTCGTCAAAAGAGTATCAAAGCAAATAAGAGAGACCTAAAATGGCAAGCCAAAAAATCAAATTTGTTTGAAAAACTCCCTAGATTCAACCAAGAGGTTTACAGCTTACTATTCTTGAAGAAAGAAAAAATGGTCAAAAACCCAACATTCAGCATGAAATGTTTTGTATACAGCTCTTGTTATTCCTACTTTTTCTGTTTCAGGTGTCAGTTCCAGTACCAGTCCTCAGGATGGGGTTGCATTTTCTCCCTCAAACAGGATGAGAAAAGTCAAGTCCTGGCCAGTTTTGGAGAAACCTAGTTTTGGCGATGCTGACGTATCTTCAAAGTCTGGAAAATATAAAGAAAAATCGGACTGGAAAAAGAAAGAGGTGTGTTCATTTTTGCGTCTCTACGCAGTTACTATTTGAATTATTTATCTCAGTTTTGAAGTCCAGAACTTACCTACCTGGCAAAATATCACAACTGACAATAGACCAGATGACAGGGTAAGTATTCAAGCAACATGATTTCCTGAGGCTTGTTCTCTTCTCAAATTTTGCCGAGAATCTATTAATAATGTTGTTTCTGTGGTGTTTGATCATGATTATTGATCATGTGGGGTCTACCAACGTGGAAAAATCGGGAATTGCTAGGAAATTTTTGCGGCATGGAACTGGCAGAAATCTTCGTCGATCATGGAATTTTTATATTGAATCTTCAAGTTTTCACTCTTGTGTTCAGAAAAATTAGAATGTTTTCAGAAATATCATGATTTTTTGTTCTTCTCTGAAAGTTGCTTGATCAAGAAATTTTTTGCATTTTGGTCACCGAAATAATGAAATTATTAGGAATCTTCTTTTGTTTTTCCAAAAATGCGGGACACAATAAAGTTATTCGACCAAAACCCCAAATCTGTCTTGAATTGGAAGTGTAGAGGGCCAAGCATTTAGTTTGAACACACATTTCGAAAAAGTAGATTAAAGATACATAATTCCTTAAATCTAAGACTCTTAGCTCGTCAATTTCTCATTCTAGATAACTACTAACACTTAATTTGAAATTTACTAAACATAAAAGTAACAAAGATTCTGAAACAATAAATAGAAAATAAATTATAGAAATGAGACAAAATTCTTCCAGCAGAAGAAATCGTATTCCAAAGTAAATAACAATCACCATAGTCGGAATATCGACCAGGCATCCCTGTAAGACTAAAGCCTGTGTCACACTATCAAAGCTAGCTATCAAAATATCAAGATCAGGTGTTGTGTTTGGCTTATTTGATGACTTGAACCAATCATAGCACTTGACCTTGACATTTCGATGGAGTATTTTGATAGTGTGACACAGGCTCAAGTAAATGTTAAGGAAAAATTTTTAAATTTACCCTAATGCCACTAACATGCCACTACATGGCAGTGGAATAACGAGACCCTCCTCTCAAACATTTCACACTCACTCACAGTTTTATCTGGTGCGGAAGGGCTGGATTTTCAAAGAGACTGCACCTTCTCTTCCTTCTCTTCCTTCCTACATCTATTGATTCTCTTTCAGAAACTTAGTGCGTTGTCAGATTTGATGGGTACAAGAAAACACATGGATTCATAAAAATGTCACATCTAAACTTTGAATTTATTTTTTAGTAACCTTCATCGTTTTTTTCAGTGTGGAACAGTGAAAAAATCCATGCGAGAAATGGAAACTCAGACCGATCAGATGCTGGACCAGCAGATGCCTTATGAACACTTATTTGTCAATGCCTTTCCCATGGCTTTTGATCCGCCGCCTCCATCGCCAATCAGAGCTCAAGATAATATTTTGGCACTGGAGCCCAGTTTGGGTAATCATCTTTCATCATCCCATCTCTGTGTTCTCCTCTCAAAATCTCCATTCTTTTTTTTAGGGCTGTGCGAGCCTGGTTCTTTGGCTTCGAGCCAAGTTTGAGTATATTTTCATTGTTTTGAATTGAGTTCGAGTAATTTTGAGTTTTAACACGTAATTTTTTAATAAAAAATAATGGTAACACAAAAAATAATAATGAAATGATTAAAATATTTAGGAGTTGGACTCTTTTAGCGTTTCCAGCCCAAAATACTCGAAAAAACTCGTTATTGGCATTCGAGCCAAGTTTGTCGCTTGAACCTAACCTAACTTTCGAGCTGAGTCGAGTACTTGATACTCGTTTCGGTTCTTCTCAAAATTCAAGTACTTGCACAGCCCTACTTTTTTCAATCAGAAGAAAATAAGATTCCATTGTAAAAAAATACCAAGTCCAAATCCTACAGAAACATGGTGTCCAAGACCAGAATAAACCGGGGAAACCGGGATTCACCAGGGACTGAAAATTTTCAGGGAATCTATTCCAAACACTGGAAATCTTTTCTTCTACTGCTTCGAAACCGTTTTATGTTTCATGATATTGTACCTGAGCTGTCATTATTGACCTCTTAAATCTTCAAATTGTCAGTATATCAGAGAAGCTTTCATTAAACAAATATATAAATATCAAAAACGCCTTTGGAATTAAAAATTCTTATGTACGCCAAAGAATTGGCTAAAATATGAAAAAATTTGACATTTATATCTGGAACTCTGGAGAATTATAATGAGCTGATGAGTTGCTCACGAGCCTTTTACAATCCGAAATTTGACATGCTCTGTAGGTCTAAAAAAAAGTTAGTGGACAGTCATTTTTGGACAACATTTGCCTCATATTTTTTTTTTCTCTTTTACAGGATTCCGTGCAAGTGATACTGCATTGAACAAAGAGCCCAAGTTCTCCATAAATGTGATACAAAACAATTACATCAAAGCTGTCCTACAGTGTCATGACCCCAAGCACAACAACCTCTCAGGTAATTGTTTTTGAGTTCATCTTACCAGCAATGGCCGGCGAAGCCTCCTCCTTCTGTGTTTCTTTGACCACTCATTGTTTTCTCTCAAGCGAATATTACAACAAGGCGAGGAGAGCTGAAAATGGGCACGGCGGATAGGAGAAAAAACTGACGGAAAAAAGCGGTTTGACTTTAATTTAAAGATAACAGTCAGTTGAATTTTAAGAAGTCAGTGAAAACTTGGAAATGTAAGGGAAAATGATGAAAGTGTCATGGAAAAATTGTTAATTCACTTTAATTTGCTTTCTGAAATGGGTTTGATGTTTCAAACGCCATTTCAAATTATTTCTCTTGAACCATCTGGCATACCCTCAACTGTCAGGGAATTTTACTCAAATGTGTTAGGGAAATAGCAGGGAATTCCATTTTCTAAATTTTGTGGCAACCTTGAAGATACTAAATATGATAAGGCTTTGTCTGACAAAGCGGTCAAATCTGAAAATGCCTGAACCGTGGAGTTGCTAAAACAGAATCGAGTAACGTGGAGAAGGAGAAGGTAGCATATGTTCATCAATCTAGCCCACGGGCATCTGATAAAACCACACATGAGAACCAAATAGTTAGGTCGAGAGAACTCGTAATTCTCCCATGGTGCAGTGACATCAGTGGCATGGGGTGCTGTGCGATATATCGATTGATTGGTCATTTAAACCCATGGAAAAGTATCGATAAACAGGGTGTTCGCAGCGAACACCTTAATAATCGATTAGTGACCACAGCTTCAAATGGAGAAATATCGATAGATCGCAAAGCATGCCACGCCACTAAGTGACATGTGGAATCGCGCATTTTTAGTTGCAAAAATCTCCACTCTTAGACATGCGACTTACATCATATTTTTACATAGAGCTTTGAATTACTTTATATTAAACAATTAAAGTTTTATCAAAATGTAACAAAATTTACCGTCCCCACTATAGTGTTGCAGGGTTCTTTTGCCAATAATAGGTCATCATGAGTAAAAAAAACATTTTCTGAATTTGTTTGCCCCTTGCGTTTTGGGACATAGCTTTTATGAATCATAACTTAACTCATCGGAACTTAAGTTTCGATATTTTCAAGCCCTCTATGTGCCATATATGTATAGTGATATCTATCTCATGATTTCAGCTTTTGGGGCTGTGAGTGTGAAGTCTGTTTTCTTTCTATTTTCATTTTGTGAATGAAATCTGTCTCCTAGGTTTGGACTACAATAATCAGGATCTTAAAACTTGCCGAGAGAACTTATTTTTAACAACTCTTCAACTTCAGTTCGAGCGGCATCGGAGAGAAGTTCATGCAGAACGCAACAGGAGGCTCCTCGGCAAGTTAAGAAACAACCGAGCTTTAGAGGAACACAACTCTGCACTGGTATTGATTATTTATTTATTTGGTTCACTGTCACTACGCACAGTCGCAAACTCTGACACTCTTTATCCCACTTTATTTTTGAAAAACACTTCCTCTCTTCTTCTATTCTTTCAGTGCAAAAATTTCAGCATGAACTGACAATTTACAGCGGCGTGCTCTACCCCCACATAACCGGGTTTTCCCATCTCACAGCGGTCGGGTCGGTTAGGGGTCGCTTCGGCGGCTCTTCACCAGCTGATGGTCGTTGCCGTCCCGGTATTTGGTGGGCCCCTTTTATGAGGGGCGTCTTGGCGACCCTCATGATGGGGGCACTGTAGCAAATTTTTCCCCTCATCACAAAAAAAAAAAAAAAAAAAAAAAACTGACAATTTCTTACATTTAACTATCTTCATAGTCCTGGAAATTTTAAGCATTCAGACAATACATGGAAATTCCTCTCATTGTTTAAAAAACTTGTATATATTAAAAGTTTAATTGTAGACTTTGAATTTATATCACCTAGACATTAGGTCATTAGTTATTGATTCAGGGATTCGATTACTCAGTCTACTTTCTCTCTCTCGGAAACAGAATTAAAGTGGTAGGAAGTGTCAAAAAGCTTCCTTGAAGATCATGAATTGAGGCAAAATTCCCAACGCAGCCTCCTCAAATTGAAACTGCTCATTTTCATCGTATGGTGAGACGACAGTTTCCAAAATGCTATGACTTAGTACAATATCCTGAACTTAGAAGACTAAGTTTCGGAAAAGAAAAATACATTGAAAGTCTCAGCTTTAAATCTACCCTCTCAAATGACGATGTATGTGTATCTCCTATTTAACTCCTTATTTCTTTCTCTTTTTTTTTTTCACATCCTCTCAGCGAGATCATGTTGCTCTGTTAGAAAAAGAAGTGGAGAATATAAAAAAGAAACTAGATACTAACCGAGAAGATCATGAAGTCCAAAAAAGTCGTCTTCAATCATCTGTCTCATATTGGCAAGAACAGGTAAGAATCTAGTATTTAAATTTAAATCTTAAATCTCATTTTTTTGAAGTGTTAATTTTTTATCTCAGCTGCGGTTTTTTCATGAGTTCTAAGTGTAATAGGTTGATTTTCAAGAAGTTGCAGAAGGAGGAAATCAGTAAAATTTTTGCTGTGTAAAAGCAGCCAATCAGCCAAGCAGTGATAATATAGAAATTTTCTAAAGGGAATTTGCATCACCTTTGAACTCATTGTAGTGTTGCTAAAATCAGCTGACCTAGTCATGACCATATTACCTTGAGCCTTTTTTTATATTGACTAGTTTTAGCTCTCATGACTAACCGTCTCTTATATGATTCTTTCATTTACAGGTGGATAAATTACAACAATCGAACAATGATTTAACTTCTCGTTGTAATAATTTAGAACAAGATTTAATACAAAAGAGAGAAAAGACTGCCGCAGAAAATAAGGTATGTTCCTTTCATCTACCCTCAACTTTTTTCTTTTGATTGGCAAAGTGTTTTTTAAACCATTATTCATATTTATAAAAGACTCGAAGCTTGAGTGGTGTTCATTAAGTGTCCCGTATATCTTTCTTGACAAGGTGCCCTTCTGCCCCTACCCCCCCCCCCACCACCAAAATTTCCTACTTCCACCCATGCATTTCAGCACCGAATATATTCACAATATTCTTGTTGCAGTCACGTTTTCATGCCTACAAAAAATGAGGGAATTTTATCGTAAAGACAGAAAGAAGTCAGGGAATTTTAGAACAGGACCTGACTTGCCACCCTGCATGTGCAATAAAGCAAGTGGTTGCAAATTTTGACCGATAATTTTTAACCAACCTATATCTACCTAGTCCTTTAGTTTTCAGCAAATAGCTCCATTCAAAATTCAGCTCAATTAAAACTCCTTGCAGAATAATCTAATTTTTTTTTCCGGTACATTTTTAGGAATTACTCAGTGTGAAAGCACGATTATTAGATGCAAAAAATGAGCTTCAAACCGCCTTAATTGCTGCGAGTGCCGGCAAGGAACTGAAAAAAGAACTGGAAAGTCTGCAAAAAGAAATGATGATCGCTGGCGAAATAGCGACAAACTACAGAGATTCGGCACAACAACTAGCAAATATTCGGAATGAAGCAAATCACGCCAAGTTTGCTCAGGAGGCATTTCACCATCAAGTAGCCAGTAAGTGCTTCAATTGGCATCAGAAACATATCAAATTATTTTGTGTCTGTTATAGAAGTACATTTTGTCTGAACAAATTCAGGCGTATCTATGCATATAACCCTCCTGAAGTAACACTGCAAAATCATTGGCTTATTTGTAAAAGCCACATTTTGTTCTTCCAGTAAAGTTAGTATAACACACTGAGGAAGAGCTTAAATTTAAGCATGTATAAAACCCTTTGTCAAACTGATTTTTCATCCCTTTTTTCAGATTTAAAACAAGTTGTGGACACCCAAGGAAGTACAATCGAGGCCTCAAAATCAAGAATCACCGAGTTAGAAAATATTCTCTCCAAAAAAGATACCATTATTCAGGAACAAAAAGAACTGATAGAGAGGATTAAGGAGCAGTATCATAGTCAATTACAAGTAAGAAGTCATTTTCATATTTTCCCTGTAAGAATGTATGTTAATCTTAGTATTTTTAGATTAAATTAAATTCGGTAAGATGCCATAGTAAAGCTTACACAATGTAGGGAAGTCATCTATCCAAAAAAATAATTTTATACATAGGATGAAATAAAATATTCACACAAGTTTTAACTTTAATTAATAATAACACTGGCCACCCTGTAATTGTAAATTAAAAACTATTACAGACTCGAACTTTAAAATGTTACTACTAAAATCTCAAGAATAGTTAAAGTCAAGCTTTGAATTGAATTTTTTCCCCTCACATTTTACCTCTCATATTTTCATTATCTTGTAGGCTGTTGAGGATAAATACAACGCCCTAAAGGCTATTAACCTGAAGCAACAAGAGCACACGCTGGAGGTTCACAACCGACTGGACATGGCAGAGGAACTAAACAAACAGCGCAACAAGAAACTTTCTCTCGATGAAGATCTTATTCCACGTTTGATTTCACCGAAATCCTCCTTCCGGCAGTTCCATTCTGATGGTCCTCTCCCGAACCTCAGTCAGCTCGTTGAACCAGACGAAGATCCAACCCAGAGGCCTACTCCTCTAGACTCTCAGCCCTCCTCGTCAATGCATCATTTCTCGTAGTCATCGGTAATTCCTACGCACTACACAGATGTCAGTTGAAGCCTCTGTTGAATAAAGTAGGTAAGTGGCAGTTTTGAATAAAAATGAGGTAAATTGTGGTTTTAAACCAAAGGTGTTTAACAGTGAACATTACCAAAGCAAAAAAATATTGGCCTTGAAAACTTGATTCTAGTCCTGCAACACCAGTTCAAACTTTTAAGGAGGTGCGAGACTCGTAATATTTAAATCTTGATCTTTTTCTTCTCAAAATCGTAGAACCGGTACTTACCTCCAAAAACAAGTTGGTTGATTGAATGATCAGACCAAAGATGATGTCATTTTTCTCACTCTAGAGCGAAATGAAGACAAATGAAATAAAAAAGAAAATAATGACGTCACTTTGGGCTGATCATTTAATGAACCAACTTTTGTCCGTTTGACTGGTTCGTCTAACCGCTTTTATCTTCGCGCATACTTCTACTATTTGTTGGACATTTCAGTCGTTCAGTATTCATTTCCTCTAAATTTTTAAGTCATTGAAGATAACTGACGAAGAGATATTGCGGTGTCAGTTGCCCAATAACCTCTGGGAGGATAGGCATATTTGGCGTTTGGGTGTCGTAGAACGTCAGAGTGCGTTGTAAGAGAGACTTTTTTTATAAATATTTATACAATGACTGTCCCAGAATGACCCAAACTGGTGCTGTAACTCGAAAACTAATTGATGGATTGAGCTGACCTTGGGCTCATTCGAAAAATAAAGTCAAAAGAAAGCGATTGCGCAAAAGATCATTTTATTTGGATGAAAATCGACCAAGTTATGACTTTTTAAAAACAAAATCCTGGACCGCAGAGCATTCTCTCTCGGACTTCAGTGAATTTTCCCTCTAAACTTCTACCTATTTTCAACAGTATTTATCAGTATTCCCTGTCAATTAGCTCTGCCTCCTTAAAGTAATATTTTCCTCTGTTTCAGATATATTCCATTGTGGCTGTGGTATCCCGTTTATAATTTGTTACCTATTCTAATTTTATTTATTTTATGTTCTAATTTTATTTTTGTATAGTTTTATTAAGTGTAATTCTGCTTCCTGCGTAGCTCATCTTCCTCTCGTCTAATCTTCATTACTGAGTGACCTGCCTCAGACGAAGAGCAAGTTCTTTCTCTGTAAACTTAGACTTTCCGTATCAACCATGAAGGGACGTAAACTTAGTCTCACGCCTTGGTATCCATATTCGTTTCTTAAATAGCTCCTCTCTTCATCATTGGTTGATTATTGAAATTGATAGGCAAAGTGATAGACAAAGAAGACATAAAGAATAAAGAACGATCCTATTGGTTGAAACGGGTGGCTCTTATAGACTAAGGGAGAAAATGATGGACTAATTGTTGGGTCTCGCAGAGGGTATCCATTAGTTAGTCTATTACCTATCTCCTTTGTCCCTTGGAACCACCAGCTTCCACCAATATAATCCCTCCAAATCCCTTTTGTCTTCTTTGTCTATAGCTTTGTCTATCAATATCAATAATCGACCCGCTGTATGGTTTACATTGTGATTTAGACAGGTTTCAGGGAGCCCTCAAAACAGCATCATACAAAGGACAATTTTTGCCTACTTCGAGTAAAACTCTGCAGTGTAACTTTAAAAATGGATTCTTGAAAGTGACTGTAATGATTTGCCGATGCAAAAAAGTACAAAATGCGGAAGAAAAAATGACCTGATTTTGAGAAACATTAAGGTACATGGGAACCTACCTTAAAATATACAAATCTCTCAGTACATTTTCTTTCCTATTTTATAATTTTTGTAATGGTGAATCATTGCAGTTCCTCGTAAGGACTAATTTTCAAAGTTCTACTGCTGAATTTTACCCGAGGTTCCCAAAAAGTGTCTTTCCAACGAAGATATGTTAAGGATCTCCTAGATTCTCCCTTAATCACAATATAAACCATATGGGGACATATTTCTGCCGAACGGAACTATGTGTATTAAGACAAGGGCCCTGAGACCCAAAAGAATATATGCATGACAGGGCTCATGTCTTAATGCACATAATTCCGTTCGACAGAATTACGTCCATGGAGCCTCCCACTGGAGGGAGCTGCTCAAGGCACAACTATGATTGCGACCCTTAAAATCAATCTCCAACCTACGCAACTTTTTTTCCCACTGCAAGTAGGATTACAGGCTCCTTGCTTCTAAAATCAACAACCGTTTTCCCAATTCATATAATATAACGAACCATTAGAGACAAGGTAAAACTCCAAGCATTGAAATACATATTTTCTCAGGAAAATTTCAACGATTTACACTTTTATATTTTCAATTTCATCTCATAAGTGAGATACTTCAAGTCTGTTGAAAGCGCCCTTGAATCAAATTGAGCACTGAACTCATTTCAGTGTCCCTTATAATGAAATGATTCTCCCAGTGTATTCAATGGTTCTTGAAAACTTAACGTGTGCTGTACCCATAGAAAGTAGAGATTGTCATGGAATCTAACCCTTGTTATTTTTCATATTATAAATACGATTTGAATTGCTGATTTTGAATTTTCTGTGAGCAAAAAGTTTGAAGTGTCTAATTTCAATGAAAAAATAAACTCTAATATTTTACTTTCAAGTTGATTATAGAAATAGTCAGAATTTTCATTGTGTTTTAAATGTTTGATGAGGGAACATGTTGTGCAATGCCTTAATTCTTGTCCTGTCCAGTGTTATGTTCTCAATTGGATGCATTTCTACTGAACGGAACTATGTGCATTAAGACATAAGCCCTGAGACCCATAACAACATATGCATAACAGGGCTCATGTCGTAATGCTCATAGTTCCGTTTGGCAAAAATATGTCCAATTGAGTATCTCTCAGTAAAAGGCTATTTCTGAAAAGCAAAAAAATCCTGAGTCCCGAAGTCGTCAGTCAGAATCTCTGAACTTGAGAGTCCGTGAATACAAGTCTATCCGAACATAATGAACAGCTTTCTTCTGTATCAATTGAACTTTCATCTAATGTTTACTTCCAAGCAGTCTTCTGAGCTTCGCTGTCTCTGAGTGATCTGTTAGAGATATAAGTTTGTGTTGTGAGTTTAATGCTTCTCTATAGTTGCACCCTTTTACCTTGAAGCATGATTTTTATGATTTTATCCTAGGTCGAATTTTACCAATGATAGAAGCCCTCGAAAAGTTAAACCGCTGTTTCTACAAATATCAGTAGACCCTGTTTTTATTGTAATTTCTGTGTTGGACCTGTACATTCTTTTTTGTTATTTTATGTGTCTAGCCCCTGCGCTCAAACCAAACGTTTATTGTTAACGGCTTAATTTTTCAAGTCTCATCATTTTCTCTCAAGTTTTTTTATATGTGTATCCATAAAAATCTGGAAATAACAGGTATGATAATAAAACGCAATCAGTTTGAAGAGTCAGTCCGGTCTATTTTGTCTTATTAATTTTCTTAATTCTTATAATTTCCTCCCATCAGACAAAGCTCACCTATTAAACCATGATCAACGATGAGTCCATTACGTATGTAACAAAATCTTTTTAGATTATCGCAACTTGTAGATTAACCATCATCGCCACCAATTATTTGGAAGACTCAAAATTCTTGGGGATAGTTGAAGATCATCAAATTTTATTTTCAAACAAATAAAAAGGGTTTCTTCATTTTCATGTAGGCTGTCATTATGCAAGACAGGCGTAAGAGCTATCTTCTGCATACTTATATGGTCACGTTTTGGAAACACAGCAAACAAATTTTAAAGCTAGAAATTGGCAGAAAAGAGCGCCATTTTACTTAACAGTACAGCCTTCATTGACTCTGGCAAAATGATACCCCTTGCTGTTGTTCTGTCAGAAGCAACACCAATTTTTGCTCACTTACAACTTTCTTGTAGGTTTCGTTTTTTTTACAACTAAGGCGAATTTAGCTATTTTAGCGGGATCAAAGATTTCACCTAAATTGGAGTAGACGAATTTTGAAACTTAATCTCGAAAATTTGAGGTCTATACAAGCTCTTCCCTATTGTGACAGCATTGTTTTTCCCATTATAATTTGATGTCAATCACCCTTCAATAATTCTGTTAATAGTGGAATTAGTGGTGTAAACTTGATAAAATGTTGGGATAACCTGATAGAAAAACGTCTGCAAATACAAACTTCAAAGTAAAAAACAAGTTTTCATCAACGGCTTTTATTTTATTGTTTTCATTGGTTAATTGGACGTATTTCTACCAAAGAGACCTATGTGCAAGTGAGAAATATGGGGTGTGCTCGTTAGTTCTCTGGCGGTAAGAGTGAATGAGAATAATAAAGCGCCGGTGACGTCAGCGGCAACGAGGCCGGTCTCCGCGGTCGCCGCCGTCCGCCGGCCTCCGCATAAACTCATGAGCCCTGTCCGCAAGGCTCTCTTGCCATGCCCGCGGCTCATGAGTTCCGCATTCAGTTGGCACATAGGTCTCTTTGATAGAATGTAAAATACCGCTTTTCCAATTCTACAAAAGGAACCACGCCCACTTTTACATTGCTTCTTATGGAGCTTCGACGAGCACACCCCATATTTCTCGCCTCCGCATAGGTCTGTTTGATAGAAATACGTCCAATTGGAAGTTTTCACGAAATTTTATTGTTTAAAAAAATTATCGATGTTATCAGATAATACACTGATCCCAAAGATGATTCAAAAATCCTAAAAAAAATGATGAGAAAAGGGACTTCCATTTCTAATAGCATAATTCTTGAGGCCCTCTTGACAATCAGATGTCACAATTAATAAGAACATATGGATTCAAAGTGTTGATCAAAGATTGATTAGAAGTTGGAGGATATTTTATTTTTACCCGTACCTAAAAATATTTTATTATTTCATATGAGTCTTGAAAGTTTTCAGTTCGAAACATTCTTG